>NC_050460.1:22725697-23025697 GCF_903995425.1 Onychomys torridus | reverse complement strand
TGCTCTGTTCTTTATAATTTAATTAACATTACAAGCTACTAATTATAAATAAATTTACTTCATTGATGATTCAAACTTGAGGAAGCTCTGGTCTATGATTAAAATGCAAAATAACATGTGTAAGAACTGCTATCTTGTTTGTGGGTTACAGCTGTACCACAGTACTGTAGCACTCTGGGGCATATACCAAAAGGATACTCAAACATATTATAAGGAAACTTGCTCAGATATACTTTTAGCTGCTTTTTTTGCAATATCCAAAACCTGGAAAAAACCTAGATGACCTTCTACCGAGTAATGGAGAAAGAAAACATGGCACATTTACACAATGGAGTATTACTCAGTTATTAAAATCAAGAAAACTAGGAAAGTTTAAGGCAAATAGATGGACCTAGAAAAAAGTCATTCTGAGTAATTTAACTCAGGCTAATGAAGTGGATAATATCCATAAGTGGATATTACCTGTAACACAAAGGAAAACTATGCTACAATCCACAGACCCAGAGACAGTAGGTAACAAGGAGAGTTCACGTGAAGGGGATACCAGAAATCCCTGGGAAGGGAAAGCAAATGAGATTTCATGAGTGGATTGAAAGTAGGTGGGATGGAAACAGGAGTGATCAGGTTGGGTTGGGACAGAAAGTGGGAGAGTGTTGAGGGGAACTGATAGGGGAACATTTTAGCGTCCAGCAGAAGCCTAGTACAATCTCCCAGTTGTCTCTGGGGAGGACCCCAGCTTAGAATCCTAGGAATAGTAGATAAGTAGCCTAAACTAGACATCTCCTGTGACTGGATTGGTGCCTGTCCCAATAGTCATCCAAGAGGCATCATCCAGTAACTAATGTTGGCAGATGCAGAGACTACAGCCAAACATTAGGTTATGTATAGAATCCTTTGGAGGAGAAAGAAAAAAAATGATTGTTAGGAGCCAAGGGGTCAAGGACACCACAGAAAGGTTCACACAATCAAGTTACCTGGCACATAGGGCTCAAAGAGCCTGAATGACAACCAACGAGCTATCATGAAACTGATCTAGGCAATCTGCCATATATGTTACTGTTGTGTAGCTTGGTTCTCATATGGGAATCATGACAGCAGAAACAGAGTCTGTCTCTGACTCTTTTATTGGCTTTTGGGACCCTACTGCTCATACTGGGTCACCTTGTCCATCATTAAAACATGGTTAGGTACTTAGTCTTACTGAATCTTGATATGCCCTTTCTTATTGGTACTCAAAGGAGACTTGCACTTTCCTGGATGGAGACAAAGAAGGAAGGGGTTGGGGACTAGAAGGGAGAATGGAAGAGAGGGACTGGGAGGGGAGGATGGGGGCAGGCTCTGATAGGAATGTAAAATAAATAAATGAATAAAAAAATTAAAGTTCTAACACAAAGCATATCAATTAAATGGATACTTGTTCTCAGATTCTCCCCTTTCTCACACACATGACCATGGCCATCTCCCCTGATCTACTCTAGGAACATTAAGGCAAACTTCTTCTCCTATGTGATTAGAGAACATATGTTGAACATAGAGAATTTACAATGGTCAGATCTTATGCTGGTCTTAGTGTATTTAAGAAATGCATGGGAAAAGATAGCCTAATAAAGGATATAAGCAAGAAAGGAAGTGTAGGTTGTCAATGAAATAAAAAATATAATAGTCTACTTTGAAGTAATTTTGTGTGATATTTTTATTGTGTTCTGACAATTAAAGCCTGCTTGGAGTCAGAGGGCAGAGCTAACCACTAGCTGTCTATAGAAGTTTGGAAGACTGTAAATAGAGAGGAGACAGGAAGGAATAAGAGAAGATCTTGACCCCTTTGGGCAAAGGGATGGAAGAAGTAGAAAACAACTGCTGGCTACTCCTTGTTCTCTGATCTTTCAGGTTCTTACCTCAATATTTAATGACCAATTTTTGTATTGATATGGATTATTTAGATTAACCGTTCATCTGGCAACCAACTTGTGGGGCACAGATTCATGAAATAGCTTATTGCCCTTGGATTTGCAGTCACTGGCACCCACTGGAGCAGCATATGGAAGCTACACCCACTGAAGTCATCTTGCCACCCACTGGTTTTTCTTTTCCTGCCCCAACCCCTGTGAGCAGGTCTGGAATTTTTATGTTGCCACCTCTCTACAACAATCTCTACAAGCCCCAAAGTCCACAGGCACCTGCACTCCAAATGCTGCCAGAGTTAGCCCCTCACCACTGGCTAGCTCTGTTCAGGCAGCTCTGTGCTCTCACTTCCTGCTCATCATGCATGCTACTTTTGCACATTCCCCTTGTCTGCCATTCAGATGGCTGGCTTTTGACTCCTTTTCCATGTTGGTTGTGGGCTTCCCCTAGACCCCTTCTTCATGCTGCTGACATGCATTCAACAGTAACTATCTTCAGCCAGGCTGTGCACATCCTGTGTTCTCTGTCCAGACATGCTCTTCAGTAATAGCCAGACTCATACTTCACTATCACTGTTGGCTGTGGTGATATATTGTGTCACCCAATATACTGTATCCCTCAATAAAATTTATCTGAGGATTAGAGGAAAAAGCCAGCCACTACAAGTAAACATAGAAGGCAGGCAATGATAGCATATGCCTTTAATCCTATCACTTGGGAGGAAGGGATCTATCTGGATCTCTGTATGTTCAAGGCCACACTGGGGAAGAGAGCCAAGCATGGTGACACATGCCTTTAATCACAGCACTAACCACAGAGGTCTGGAGGTCGGTACAGACAGACAGGAAGTGACAGAACTTGGCAGGGAGAAGTGATATGCCTGAGCTGAGAGAGTCAATGAGAGAACAGAAAGGTATATATGCATGATTATATAGGAAGTAGGTTATTGAGGTGTTGGTGAGGCAAGATTAGCTTGTGGCTTTTCCTATTTCCCTGAAATCTCAAGATTTCACCCTCATATCTGGCTCCATGTTTTAAATTAATAAGACCATTTAACAATTTGTCTATAGTCAAAAGATTTGGTGAGACAACTGGAAAATTTAAAGGGGGCAGGGAATTAGAGAGAGAGAGAGAGAGAGAGAGAGAAGTGAGCAAGAGAGAAAGTTTTTCCCATATTAAAAACTGGGAGATACTATTAGAATAGAGACTATTCTGTTATCATTAATCTCATAAACCTTTGGTTTTGCTTTGATTCTTTAACACTTTTCCTAAAGTATAAATATAAATATATAATAATGTATAAGTATAATATAAATATTATCTCAAAATTCTTGTCTTGATATTAATGGTCATATAGAGTACTAAGTAATTCTAGATAAAGGCTTCATCTAGCTTCCTGTACATGATTTTGATTTGAGTCTCTATTAGATACCTAGGAATTGTTATTGTACCCTGGATGTATGTAACAAATTATGGTCCTTTAATCTCTTTGGGATTTGTTTTAGCAGGAATCTTAAAGGCACTTATTAATAAAATCAAACCTGAGACCAGTTATTGGGGTGAATGCTGGAAGATCAGAGAAGCAGAACAAGCCACAGCCACCTCACCTCACCAGTTCCTCAGCTGATCCTGTTTCCTCAAGCTGGAAGCCTCTGTGTCCTCATCCGGAATGGGTCTCCAAAGCCTAAAAGCTTAACCAGCCAAATACTTCTAGTTTCTGGTCTTGACACCTTATATATCTTTCTGTTTTCTGCCATCATTCCCTGGAATTAAAGGCTCACTTTCTGGGATTAAAGGCTCAAGTCACCTTGCCTGGCTGTTTCCAATGTGGCCTTGAACTCACAGAGATCCAGAGGAATGTTAGGATTAAAGGTGTATGCTACCACTACCTATCCTCTATGTTTAATATTGTGGCTGTTCTGTACTCTGACCCCAGATAAGTTTATTAGGGTGCACAGTATTTTGGGAAACACAATACCACCAAAATCTGCTGCATATGATATTTAAAATGCACACGATTTCTGCAGTGAACCATGCCAAATACCTAACACTGACCTTTTAAGTCTCCAAAAGTAGGATGGGCCTCACAATCACAACTTGTATTCTCAGGGACTATGACAACACCACCCAAATATTGGCTTTGGACTACAAACTGCTCAGGACAATGTCAAGGTGGCTAGCTGAGATTGTCCAGCCTCACAGACTACTCTAGCTAAGACTTGAGATAAGACCTGCACTGTTCCATGTACAGGAAGTAGATGAAGCCTTTATCTAGAGTTACTTAGTACTGGACAACAAACGATGTAAGCAGCTCTCTCAGAACTCAACAGTTTTTTTCAGAATCCCCTAAAGATGCTGACACTCCCAAACTCCAGGAAATAATTTTAAGAACATGATACCCACATTCCCAAGAGGTGGGGTAGGAAATTTGTGGTCATTTTGTGGGTTATGGATATTTGTCATCATTTAGGGGGGTTTGTTACAAGTTGTTGCTGGTAATGGTCAGGAAAAAAAGCTGAACAAAGAAATTAGATTCAGGGATCTTGTTCTGAAAAGAAAAAGGAATGATATAGAAATGATAGGTAAAAAGTACAAATTATTAAATCTAACTTTAGTCCAAAAATGGAACTGCTAGTCTTAAATATTTTACATTGGTATGGATTTTTGTATATTGATACAAACTTGAGGTTATTTTTGTAATACTGTATATATGTTTCTACTCTTGTTCAAGGTATTTTACCTATATAGCCCATACAAAAATGTAATGTACATTTATAGTCCTTGAAAGTTATTATTATAAACTATCTGGGATAATAAAGAAATGAAGGTTTGTAGTTAGTCACTTATTACAATCAAACTTATAGTCATGCTTTGTTTTCAAAGTTAAACAGATATATTTTAGATAGACATGTTGCCTTGAAACACTTAAGAGATATGTAGAATATGGCACTTAAGATGTTTTAATAACTTAATTTTTTTATGAAAATGGGACATGTCTGCTTCTGGCAGCACCAATCTACTTCAGAGAAGATGATGGGTACCACAGAAACTACATAAGAAATTTAATTTCTTTGTGGTAAAAGTTAGCCACTGAGCGAGAAACTACCCTTTCCCTCGACTGCTGACAATTGCTATCCAATTTGAATAAGCAGGACACAAAAAGAAAGTGACTGCCAAAATTTGCCAAAACATGGCATAAGAGTCCTTCAAAATTCTTGCTTCATAGAAAAGTCTGTCAGACATTCTAGGCCTGTAGGCTGAAGATGAATGCTCCAATGTTAAAATGGAATCTTGGATGACTGTCCAGGCAGCCAGCTGTTTCTGCCATTTCTTAGTTTTAGAGGTTGTTTGCTCTGTGCTTCCTGTTTATTCAGGTAATATTTCTTTCTCAAGTCTCTGATGGAGTTGAACACTACCTAGTTATAGTTTTCCTTGTTAACAAATTCAGAAGAGATACTCACAAAAGAGGTGTAAAGTATATAAGTTTGAGAGACATCAAATAATAGTTTTAGGTTGATAAAACAAGTTCGGATAGAAAGTGAATTAGGCACAAGACTTTGGACTCACCAAGATAGGATAGATAATGGAGTGTTTTTTCTGAATTTGCTAAATGTAAATGGATTGGACATTTTTAATGTAATTCTTGCCTGTATGTATTTGTATATGGTTTCTGTACTTAATGTACATAGTTTTACTGTGTTAGTTAAAACCTTTGCTTTTAGTTTAGACAAAGGTGGGGGAAATGTTGTGTGATATTTTTATTGTGTTCCGACAAACAAAGCTGCTTGGAGACAGAGAGCAGAGATAGTTACTAGTGAACCATAGAGGCCTGGAGGACTGTAGAGAGAGAGGAGACAGGAAACATTAAGGTGAGGCTGGGAGAAGACCTCAACCCTTTGGGGAGGAAGAACTGAAGAAGTAGGAAGCAACTGACAGCTGCTCCCTGTTCTTTGATCTTTCAGGTTATTATCCCAATATTTCAATCCTGATTTTTTTGATTGATAAAGTTTAATGATATTAAGGCTTCAAAGTAGTGTAAATAAAGCACCATAGGTATGTGAATACTTGGTTTCTTCGGTAGTAATAAAGCACTAATTCCATGTCAGGTCCTTTTCTATGCAAGTGTATGAAAATAAATTCATTGACACTTTTAGTATGAGCCTCATCAGGGCTATGAGTGGGAAGCAGATGTATATATCTCATCATTATAATTGGTGTTCTAAGTTATGCAGCAGTAGCAAATATACACTGGGAAGATGGGAAAGAATATCTATAGAATGCTGTATTAGAAACAGTTGTGGAAGTTGACTCAGTTTCTCAGTGAGAGAAGGGCAGTGAAAAAAAAAAGTAATTCCAGAAGAGATTTACAGTGAAAGATATTGTGCTTTATATACCTACAACGAACACATAGGATGGAATTATGAATTGATTTTTTTAAGCCTTTGGAGCACTGAAAAACCTACAGTCTGTTATAGGGTTAGAATTTCAATCTATAATAATTCTGAATGTAAAGAGAATTTGAACTAGAAAATTCTTGATGAAAATACCAATGGTGGATTTTTCTACTCATTTCAGTTAACCAAACTTTGCATTTTCTCACACTAAAATTATGTTCAATCAGCTTTGCAAAAGTCTGACCCAAACTCTGATTTTTTCCATACCCAAGTAATGCTTTTGATTATCTAGTTCTTATTGGAAAAATTACATTTTCATGTGGAAAAAAATAGTTGCTCTGGCTTTATTTTCCTTTTGTAAAAAAGACTTAGGGTCAGAGTTTTATACTGGGCCAGATTATGTAGAATATTTTAAAATACATATTTAAAAGTGTATATTTCAAAAACATACATTTATGGAAACTTTAAGTAGTCTGAAATTAAGAAATTCTTTTAATTCTCCAGCACCTGTATGTGTCAAAGGAAAATATGAGTCCCAAGTTGAAAATCAGTTTGGCACTATACTATGTCATGACTGCATGAAAAAGATTACAGTTAAATTACATAAGTTGTTTTTTGAGACATTTTCTGCCTTCTTTGAGATCTAGTTGTAAATACCATGCTCTGTAATATATTTTCAGTGGAAACATTTTCATTCCCCAAAAGGTTTAACACCCACTAAGGAGACAGCAGTGTATGTCACTGTAGACATTTTACACAGAAGGAAGCTTAGAAATAGCATGTACAAAAGAAGACTTTTAGATCCTCTATTGAAAGAAGTTCAATGAACTCTACATAAGAATGACCCTCCTCTACACCCACAGAAGAGCAAAGATCTTATGTCAAAAGCCAAAGACACAGAGAGCACTGAGAGGCAAGAGGCCTTGCAGTTGACCTTGACAGCCACCATAGCACATATTTTCCCTCACTGTAGTTCTTAAGTCCACCAAACCCAGAATAAACTCTCATAGATTTCAGTTTCTTTTGTTCTTCTCATCTTTATGAAATATTGTCTAAATAAATCTTCATGTTTTCATTCTTAATAATCTACAACTGTTACAGAGCCTCCAAAGAAATGGTGAATAGAAATAAGTGTACTTTTCTCTCTTGTCTACCAGTAAACACATAATTGAAGAACCCAAATGATCTGTTTAAATTCAGATGTTTATATTAGAATTCATTTTGCTGGCCATTTATGACTCTTCCATGAGAGATTGCAGGGAAAGCTTGAAATATCACAATGGCATGAGTTGTAAGCATAATTTTAAAATGCAGTTTTTTTTAAAATATCAAAGTCTCATAGCTAATTTTCATTATTATTATAGCTCAATAGGATTACATAAAACATGAGAAATACAAGTAAATTTTCATAATGTAACTAGTTTTCATTTTAAAATGATTTTCTTTTTCTTTCTAAATATTTGCAAACAAATTTAAAATCAGAATATAAGATCCCAGGACATGTATTTGTAATTTCTTTTTAAAAAGGGAACAGACTTTTACTATTTCTAGAATATTTGAATGACATTGCCTATATTTATATGTCCATTTAACAACATTTTTACTTATCCTCCCTATAAGAAACTTTTCACAACTCAGTCAATTCATATTATCTGTTTATATTCTTTTTTTTTTTTTTTTTTGATACAGGGTTTCTCTGTGCTGCTTTGTGCCTTTCCCGGATCTTGCTCTGTAGACCAGGCTGTCCTCCAACTCACAGAGATCCACCTGGCTCTGCCTCACAAGTACTGGGATTAAAGGCACGTGTCACCACCGCCCAGCTATTTATATTCTTATACACTTAAAGGCTACATTCATTTGACAAGTTAATCACTTCTGAATTTTTTATGTTATTTTTAATGTGTAATGTTGTTTCTGTTTTCTCTCTGCTCATATACAATATGGATAGCTCTAAGGTTGAAAATAAGATTGAAAGTAGAAATGGTCACTCACATGATAAACGAAGAAAAATTCAGTGAATAAATACAGTTCTTAAAGTTTATAATTTTATCCTTATATGATTTTGCTATGGAAAATATAACTCTTTGAATATATTTCTTTTGGGTTTCTGAATTAGTTATGTATAGAACATGTATTGTTTTATTATCTTAAAATAATACATGTTAAATGTTTTAAAATCTATGTATTTAATTTACCAGTAGAAATATATAAGTATGTTAATTTTACATTAATTGATGAAAAGAACTAATATGTTACACATGGATTTACAATACTATAGGCAATAATAATAAATTGTACTACTATGCTTTAGCTTTCATGAAATGAAAACCTCAAATTCAATTAAAATTGTACTTGGAAATAGAACAAAGACTGAGAGCATCATAATGACCATAAAACAGTATTTTCTGGTATATTAGTGCAGAAAAAATAATTCATCTGATATGTCTGCTATCTCTGCTGAATTTAAATTACCAAAGATTTCAGAGTTTAAAATTACAGACTCTAACATATTAAGTTCTTATAAAATATATTCGTACAATTTCAAAATAATAGTTTTAAAGTATAACATACAACCATTGTGTTTTTAATCTTTATAATTTTCATATTATAAATAATATGAAACATCAACAACCATAAGAAGGTGTTGGAAACTGAACTCAAGTACTAAGCAAGATTAGTAAGCTACCTTAAACACTGTACTGTCCCTTCATCCCCAACACGAGCTCTTGACACTTTCCATTCTTTGATGACATCCAAGTTTTTGGTGATGACACATTGGGATTTTGGATTTGTTTTCGTTTTTCATACATATTTAGTGTTTCTGTTTTAATTTTTGTTTGTTCACTTAAGTTTGGGCATTATTTTATTACTCAGAATTTCCTTCAAGTCACAGTCCTTCTAATGGCCCCCCTGAGTGCTTAGATGATAGGTATGACCACCATCTTCTAGTTTTGTTGGTGGTGGTTGTCGTTGTATTGTGTTGTTATTGATTAATCTGAATTATCATGTTTGGAATATTAAATCCTCAACTCAGATATGGTTTATAAAATTGTCTGTCATTCTGAATGCTGTTCTTACTCCAATGAACAGTCTTTTTGTCGTTGTTGTTGTCTCAAAGCCCTTTAGTTTTATGTAATCTTATTTCTATTTTTGTGTCTTCTGTCTTTGACATCTTAGACAAAAACCACTAATACATGCAAAAAAAAAAAAATGTTCTGAGGCAGTTTCCCAATCATTTTGAAATTGTTTAACCATTTTATCTTTTTAAGTTTTTCATCCAAATTGGCTAGATTTTTAATGTGAAATCAAAATCTATCTTTGAATTTGGTATATATATACTGAATTGTCCCTACATTATTTATTATTTATTGGTAAGATTTCCTTAAATCACTTAATTTTCACACCATCTTTATCAAAAATTAACTGCCTGGATACAGAACTTTATTTTTTGTCTCTCTTTAATCCTTTGGCTTAAGTGAAGTGTCTGTCTTGTAGTAAGTTTTCAGACCACTAGTGAGATGCCTCCAGCTTTGTTCTTTTACTCAATACTGCTTTGAAACTCTGGGATCTTTATGATATCATATTAATCTTAGTTTTTTAGCTCTGTAAATTATGTAATTGGAAATTTAATGGAAATTGTAAAAAATCTGAATATCAGGTAAGCTGGATAAACAATTTAAATTTTTAGTTCTTCCTAAGGTTGAATATGATGTATTTTTCAGTTTCTTTTAATATCCTTCTACTTCTTTCTTCAATGGTTTATATGTACTAGTTGTGATTGCTTGAATGATAAATAATAGGTGTAATATATTTGAATACTTGGTTGCCAGTAAATGACACTATTGGGAATCGTATTGTGAGTATGGTCTTCCTGGAGAATGTCACTGAGGGCTGGCTTTTAGAGTATATCTTACCTTACTTTCAGTTCACTCTCTCTGCTTCATGCTTGCACTTAAAGATTTCATCATCCTACTTCCTGATCCCTTTGCCTCGCCTTCTGCTTCCTGAATTGACTTCCCACCATGATGACCTAATACCTTTGAATGAGCCAAAATAAGTTCTTCCTCTAAGTTGTCTTGGGTCACATTTGTTTCATCACTATATCAGAAAAATAATAATATATTAATGTACAGTGACATCCTTGGTTAAATTTATTCCTAAGTGTTTAAAATTTTAATAACATTATGAGCTGGAGTTATTGAAAATTTTATGATACTACTCATTTGTAGTGTTTAGCAGTGATATTGACCTAATATGTTTATTGTATATTACAAAAAGTTACCGAATTCAATCATAAATTCTAACATGATTGGAGGAAGTGATTTGACTCACTTTGTCTCAGATGACAAAGAATTATACCCAAGATTGTCCTCTGACCTACACACACACACACACACACACACACACACACACACACACACACAAACACAGTACAACAATGACAAAATTTTTATTATATCTCAAATTTTCTTGACTTCTGTCTGTGCTTTACGAAAAATACTCATCTATTGCTGGTGAAATTGCAAAGTTGTACAGACACTATGGAAATTCATGTGTTAGTATTGAGAAGCTGTGAATACAGCTACATGAATATCCAGTTATAACATTCTTGGACTATACGCAAAAGACTTAAAATCCTAATACAGGGACACCTGTTTATCTGTATTCATTGCTATTCTATTCATAATAGGCTGAATTTGGAAAGAGCACAGATGTCCAATAAGAAATATATAATGAAAATATAGTACATTTACACTACCATGGACTATTACTGAGCTGTTTAAAATGAAATCATAATGTTTTCAGATAAATAGATGAAGCTAAAAAAGTCATACAGAATGAGGTAGCTCTGACTCAAAAAGATGAATATTGTATATATTCCTTTTATGTGCATGTTAGCATCTAAGCTCCCAACAGACTAGATGAGATTCCAGCTAGTGCTAAGAGGGAGAAATGGACAGGAGCTCCTATCCCTAACCAAGATACTGTCTCCAACTGATAAACACTTGGAAAGGAAAAATGAATTTTCTACAGGGGAGCCTCACTAAAGGTAGGTCCAATGATTAGCAGTGGAAGGCCAACAGAAAATGAACTCAATGAAATTTTTTGTTTCATATTTCTTTGGACATTTATTAAATCCTACCGTCCCTTTGCTTGTTTACTATGTTGTTCAATTATCTCTTTTTATAATGTTTGTTTTTGTCTGTGTGTACATATATGTGTCCATGTGTACATATGTATGCATGTGTTTCTTGTGCTTTTTCATTATTCTTTATCTTTTATTCTGGTGTTTTATTTTCCTGCTTGTTTCCTAAGGAGAACAAGAAGTTACAGATTTGGATGATCAGGGAGGAGATAAGGAGAGGAAACTATAATCAAAATATATTGTATGAAAAGAATCATTTTGAATAAAATCAGGAAAAATGTATTTATAATTAGCTTTGGACTCAGTGTAGATTATAATTTTATTGGCAGTATCCAAATTTAAGTTGCACACTTCTTCTTTCCATTGTACCAGTCATTTATTGGAAGAGTTATATTGCAACTGCCTGCCTCCAAAACTCTACACTGTTATGCAATAGTGAATAATTTGATGTAACATTTCATATGTAGGATGTACCAAAGTTCATACTATTTTAATAGAAAGAATGACATTCCTTAAGACAAAGACAATAAAATTGTTCCCTGAAAAAAAAAAGAAAAAGAAAAAGAAAAAAGAAGACTTTAAACATCTCATGGGTACTTTTGTAAAGAAGGCTCAGAAAACTTTGGTCAAAACTTTCTGTTGGTTACTACATTGGAACAAATTATTAATGACCTCAAATCTGAAACAACTATTATTCACCCAGCAGATGCATGCAAGCCATCAAAAATGAAAAAACTCAGACTAGCTTGTTGAAATTCCACTATGGCTCAGATAATGTAATATGTTAATTGTAGTCTTTCCTAAAACAAAGTAAAATAAAGTTGTATTCCCATTTAATTAATTTGAGATATCAGGAATCATAGGAATGAATGATTATCACAAGGTTTCACAGTCACTAAGAGCTTAGACATGGGCTGAGTTCTAAGTAGTCTAGGATCCTAAGTCCAAGTTCACACCAGACCATTTTTTCTACATTGCTAAGAACATACACCAGCTCATAGTGCTTTGTTTGTGTTGTGTTTGTATATATAGGTGCTATAAAGATTTTACCAAGCAATTATATAAATACTTATTGCTAGTTTCATTTGATACAGAATTATTATTTCATTTATACTATTGGATGATAGTTATTAAAATCCTTAAAATTTCTACTCCACAGTAAGTTCTCCTTTATTAACTCATAAGAAATATACAGTCCTTAAAACTAATTAATGGAAAGTTGAGCCTTTTTGCATCATGTAATTGAAATTTTAAATCTCTTTATGCAAATTCTTAATGCAATAGGAGAAAACAAGGTACTGGAAACAAATATTAAATGAAACACTTTAAAAGGTTCATTTGGCCTCTTTCAGCCCTAAGTATGCAGACAGGACTAACCTAGGAAGCATACAGTTACTTTAGTCTTGTAGGAAAGGCATAGTTCACCCCACGGTAAGATCAGTCTTTGCCTAAGTACTTGCATTCTAGGGTCAAAGGTTTTGCTAAAATAGGAATTATGGATGTAAATTTTACCTGATTGTAAAATTCTTAAAGATTTGTAATGTGAAATATTTAATATTACCTTAAAATAAAACCCATTGCAATTAATCTATTATTATGAAAATTGAGATGAATTGAAAAGACGTCAAATTAAATCTCATGGAAAGTATTCTATTTCACTTCTGTGTCTTCAGATTCCAATATTTGAGACAGGATTTGCTGTATATACATGATGATTCATTACCTTATAATCCTTATAAACATAAGACAAGTAGATCTGTGTCTGATCACTAGTAAAAACTTCAGGGTTCTGTTGGCAAATGTTTGAAAAAATTCCATAGTTGAGGGAAAGAAAACTCACTAGTTTTATACTGAGGAGAACAGTATGATGCATTGACTAATCTCTTTTCCTGTGCCAAGGAAATGTGCCTGTGGATTATTTTCTATGAGTAATGACCTTTATTTTAGTAGCAGCTTTTATGTCATGAAAACAGAGAGCTTTGATGACACATAGATTTCATGATAAACTCTTAACCAGGTATCAGAACTCATTTCCATTATGAAGATCTACTAATAACAGTTCCTTTTCTTCAGAGCCATCATATGTTTGATGATTTACATTACAGTCTTGAAGAACTACCAGGACGGATCAGGTGGTGAGTAGAGAGAGAGTGCAGGGAGACACAGCAGGAACTGGGAGATATTTGGGAAATGATGTGAAAACTTAGTGTAGTGGAAATTTACTGGAATCTATGAGGACTAGTAGTAATAGAGAATATGGAGTCTGAACTTGCCAATTGTAGCCAGGCAGGGCTTCCAGAGGTGGCTCTGGTTTACATACAGTTTAGTTTTTGGTTAAGGAGGTCCTGTGGAGATAATTAAACAACTCAGGCTGATTCTATGACAATAGATCACTTTCTGAAAAAGGACAGTGAGGCCCATTGATGAACACAAGTTCCACACAACTCATTGAACATAGAGAGATCCACCTGGTGCATGCATGGAGACTCAACCCCTATGCTCCAGTCTCTTTGACACAAGAAGACTTTGGAAAGAAAAACCTGGACACCAACTCAACCACATAACCCTCAACCTACAATCTGTCCTACATGCAAGATGTTCTGTGGTAATGGTGGTACATAACATGTGGGAGTGGGCAACCAATGTTTGGTGTAACTTGAGGCCCAAGCCCGGAGAAGGAGTACCTATACTGCCTAGGTGGACAGAAACCTGAGAATGGATAGCCCAGAGACCTACGAGTGCTAAACATGACTGGGCAATAACTAACTAACTAAATAAATAAATAAATACTAAATAAATACACAAACAAATATATACAAACGAAATTATTCCTAGTGCTATTCTTTTGTACTCATCAATATGTGCCATGTCCTGACATCATCAGAGAGACTTCCTCGGGTTGCAGATTGGAGCAGGTGCAGAGATCCACAGGCAGACCTTAAGCAGAGAGAGTCTAAGTTGGAGATCTTCATCTGGTCCCTCCCCTAGGAGATCGGGGAACCCCACAGAGGACACCAGGAGAAGATGGCCAATGAGTCAACTGTGCTTGTGGGCTCACACAGACTGAAATGGCGAGCATGGCGCTGCATGGGTCTGCACCGTGCCCTTAGTGTACAGGTTTGGGCTGTTAACTTGGTGCCATTGTGGGGCACCTCACTGTGGGAACAGGTGTATCTCTTGACGCTTTTATCTTGTCTTGAGACTCTTTTGCTCCTATTGAGTTGCCTTGTCCAGTTCAGTACGAAGGCTTCCATTTCATCTTATTGTACCTTATTTTGTCCTGTTTGGCTGTCACCTCCTAGAGGCCTGCTCCTTTCTAAAAAAGTAGATCTATGGGAGAGGGGAGGTGGGGCATATCTAGACTAAGTAAAGAGAGGTGAAATTGTGACTGGGATGTACTGTATGAGAGAAGAATCTATTTTTCAATAAAATTTATTTAAACAGAATTTTAATTTGTAATATATTTTCATAAAAAATGACACGTCACACATGCAGAATGTTTTTCATATGGTAGAATTATTTTTTTTAATTCTGAAGAAAATATTAGAAGCATTTTATCATGTCAGTGCAGTATTTTCATCCCAAACCTACCTCTGTCAAATTAAGAAAGATAGAAAAATAAAGCAGTGAAACAGCTTGAGTCTTTCTAATAAGACTGTACAAGCCAAGTAATCTGCTCTGTTACTGGTTAGCTTTAGATACTGACTTTGTTTTTTAATAGAGGGCTCCATGCTATTTGCTATACCATTAACTCTTTGATATTTTTGTAGAATCATAAAATAAGAATCTTAGACTTGCCCTTAAAGGTAAAAGAAACGTAAGTGTGAATAGAAACAACTCTTGCAGCAGATTGAGTGTGCTGGTTACTTTTGTTACCTTAATGAAAGCTAGAGTCACCTGGGGAGAGACTAAATTTAATAACTGCCTCCATTAGATTAGTTTGGGGCCATGTCTTTGGTGAGTTTTTTTAGTTAATTATTGGTTCAGGACAGCCCAGCTCACCATGGGCAGTGACAGCCCTGAGTAGGTTACCCCTGGTTTATATAAGAAAACAAGCTGAGCAAACCATGGTGTCTAGGTCAGTTAATGGAACTCTTCCATAGTCCCTGATTTAGTTCTTGCCTCCAGGTTCCTGTGCTGACTTAACATCCATGATGAGCTGTTCCCTATAAGGCAAATAATCTTTTCTCTCCCCAAGTTTCTTATCTCTGTAAGAAGAAATAAAACTAGGGCACTGAGTATCAACATTATGGAGAAAAATATGCAGTTAATATAAGCGACATAGCGTAGATGAGTTGAATAGGTTTGGTGACATAGACAGAGGTATGTGCATAGATATCTCATGTATGTGCTAGTGAAACATGAAGTTAGATGAATATATTTAAATAAGAAATTACAAATTATCACAGAATCTAATTGAACAGTGTTTTAAATAGCCATTTAATTTTCCTGTGTTTAGTGATTAAACAAATATCACATTTTCATAAACTTATAAGACATATCTAACTTATGATTTATGAATGGATATGTTGTATTATGTTTTGAAAAAAAACTATTCTGGGCTGGTGAAATAGCTTGATGACCAGAGTTTAAGGTTATAAGCCTCATATTTAAAATAGCAAGGGGAGGCAGACACGGAGGAATCTCTGAAAGCTTGTGAGCTATCTAGTCAGGTCTACACAGGAGAGAAAAGATGCTGTGTCAAATGAGGTAGAAGAGCAAGGGCCAACTGCAGTAAGTTGTCTGGTGAACTTCACATGCATTCTACAACATGTGTGCAACCACAAACATACACAGATATAGTGTAACCACATATACTCCCACATCACACACAGAAATATACATATGCATTCATATTTAACATATATTTTGTTAGAAAATATGTATATATATATATATATTATATATGTTCATTGCTTCTAATGAAATTAAATATTTTAGTGACATGACTATAATCCTTTGTAACTATTTTTTCAATACAAAACATATATATTGCTACAGAAATGAATATTCAGAATTTATATTTTGAAATTTAAATTAAAATGATATGTCATAAAACACATGATGATAAATATTAAGGTAGACTAGTACTAATTGGAAGCTCTTATTGTGCGTGTTTGTTTTGTTTTTATTTGAGACAAAAATCTCTCTAAATAGCACCAGCTAACTTTGAATTCAAAATCCTCCTGACTCAACATAGTGAGTACAGAATTAACAATTGTGCAAAACCATGCATATCTTCAAATGAGTGTCCTTTGATGAAGAATCTGAACTCAGAGCTTGGAATTTTCAAGATAAAAGTCACTTGTTGTTTGGAAGTTGAAGTTACTAATATTTAAAACATGTTTTAGCCATAAAATGCTCTGATGGTTATTTCCAAACACAGTAGCTTTGTTGACTGCTCTTTTCTGTGTACATGGCATTTTCATGGCCATTTTATAATTTAGAAACTATGAAAATGTGTGAATTGGAACCATAGAGGGGTTGCCACAGCTCTTAATGAAGGGAAAGGAATACATGTATTTAAACACCTCGTGGTAGTTGTTGATTCCTAGATTTAATGTCCTTTTAAATTGTGTACAATGCAATATAAAATATGAGAAAATTGAAACTAAATATATTTGAAAAAAATTAAAACTCAAAAAGGAAATTGTTTTGTGTGTAAAGTTAAACTTAAACTTAAATTATGTGCTCTAAGATATCAAACTATGCTAAGAAGTTAGAACTAATAGGTTTGGGGCACAAGATGTTCCCTTCCCACTGTTTCCAGAGCTGTGGAACTGTACTTTTTATTACTATTCATGTGCATGTTCACATATTAGAATGCTAGGGGTTTCTAAGACTTCCATTATTAGTTAAAATTAAAATAATAATCAACAACTAAATAAATAAATGTTAACTGTACAATGTTTTGATGAAAAGGAGTTTAAAATTGATGCTTGCCTCTATTTACATTCAAGGTTTTATTTAGAAGAGTTTTATATGTGCTTTGTAACAGTCTTTTTTCTCTCAATACAACAATGAAAAACCTTGCACATTGCTGCAAAGCTGCTGTACGTTGCATGTTGCCAATGTGTGTGAAAATATTTGTAGAAGAAGCTAATGTTTTATATTATATTTATTTATATTTATTAATATTTATAATTGAAGAATATTTCTAGTTTTGGTATTACAATAATAAAATCACTGTCCTCTTTTTTCCTCCTTCCAACCCTCCCACATGTCTTCTTTGCTCTCTTAAAAATTCATGGCCTTCAACCGTAGTAACCTAATGAATAAACACAAGTATTAGAAGGAAATCCAACAGACATATTCTACACATTTAACAAAACACCATCAGCCACTTCCCCACTGGTTCCTATGACCTTCCTACCCATGGGCTTTTGCCTTAGTTTACTGGATGTGAGTTACCTTCTGTGTAGCAGACAGACCTTAAGTCCAACAAAATAAAAGGTGTTGCACTCATAACACACATGCTACAGTTGCACAAGTGGACACATGTGGCCAACTGTGATGGTATTATAGTACTCTGAACTGCAGTAAATTAGGGCTTTTGGTAGCACTTTTACCAAGCAGCCCATATGATAGTTTCCTGTACAGTGACTGCCAAACAAAAGAGAGGGAAAATCCAGTTAGGTTCTGACAGTATTGTACCATGCCCTATCACCAAAGCATGATGTGTTTCTAGCACTTGGGTACTTAACCATATAGTTTTGCCTGCAACCATCAGTAATCTCAGTTATTCATGGAGGGAGGACTTGGTTTTACAATGGGCTATTTACCACAGATATCTGGTGGAGATACCGAGCATAAGTAACTGCTGGTGTGGCATAGCAGCCTAGTCAGCCACAGATAGAGGGGTATAAACAGACATCTATAATACCTCTTCTATGACTCAGATAACACAGTGGAAGAAGTAACAGAAATAATGTAAGAGGCAGAAGAATGGGTGAAGCTTTGCCTAGCTGTTTTCTCTTAATTGAATAACGCCCTCCTGTATAAGGGAGAGAGACTCACAAGATTCAGGCAACAATGAAACATACAAGGACCATGATCAAAGCAAAACATACAAGGCTCAAAGAGGTCAGGAAAGTTAAAAGATTCATGAGTGCACTCTGCAGATTTATGTAAGTAGTAACAATTCCTGCTTTCTGATTGTAGTTAGAACCTATTTCAAAGGAGCAACCTTATTGAATTTACTGAAAATTGTGAATGGAGAACCCAGGATGCAGCTTCATGTGTTGCACTATTGGAAGTGAGATTTTTGTTGATACAGCTATCTTTGAACCACCCATACCCCTGTAAGTAGCTCACCACATATACCCTTGGAAGATACACTAATAATATCATTGATTTCTTATGTTATGTTCTAGTAGAAAACATTACTTTCATCTGTTGTTTTGTGTCTTATCTAGAGTGAGTAGATGTTTATTTACCCAGGGACTATGTACCATCTCTAGAAAGATTTTGAAAATCTTTCAGCATGAAATTCTCAAAATACAAGAAAATGCAAGATTATAGCAACAAGGAAGAAATAATGAACCATTTACAAACTCTGTGGAAATAGCAGATTTTAAAAAGTTTAATTCTGAATTAATTTCCATACTGTTTCTATCATGTGTATGTTCCTGGGAGTCAGAATATCAAATAAAAGTGAGCCTCATATTACACAATAAAAACTTTTCCATTAAAACAAATCATGGCCTTGATACCATGCAGCTGGGGAGAGCAGAACTCAAGCGAATGCTGCCCCGGCTTTCTAGCTCCAGCCCTCAAGAGAATTCCAACAACAACTCCACATCAAACAGGAGCCAGCCTGCCACCAAAGGCAAGAGGCAGTTGGGCACTATTATGATGTGATGAAGATGTATGGTCCTGCCTAGTGTCGTCACAGACTGAGCAGGACCAGCTGACCCACATACACAGGTCTCAGGTTGTCTGCCCTGGACATCAAGGAAAAAATATAGACCCACATGGTGCCTGGTGGCATCAGGTAAATGGGCATTACTATGGTGAGCAAATGTATGATGCGGTATGGGAGAGAGAAAGAAACAGAATGGTTCAAGTCTTGTGGACAAAGGTATATTCTAAAGAGGCAAAAGAAATGAACAGTGGGCTGAAATAGGTGACTTGATTGCCACCCAGGGCCATGGTGATGTCTGAGCCTGGGCTGCTGCCAGGGCCAAGGCTGGGTTTGTGGCTCTGACGGAACCATGGTTGATGTTGATGGCCATGGCTCTTGATGTCACCAAAGATGAAGACGATAGGGACATACAGAATTAGCCCTGCCCCTCACTGGCTGCAACACTAAGGAGAACTGGTCCTACCACTCACCCCCTTAATGATATAGGAGAGGGTCCTAAACCTCACCTGTGCAGTGCAATAGAGCTGACTCTGCTCACAGGGGCATGGGCGAGCTGGATCCAAAGGTGTGAGAATGAGAGAGCAGGTCTCTACCATCTCCTATGCCACATGGTGTGGGTGATAGAAAGATGCTCTCCTTCACTTTCTCTTCACCACCTGAAGCATTTGGGTGACCAGAATGAACCCCTCATCAGATGCAGCACTCTGGGGAACAGGCCCCATGTCTTTCCTGGGTAGCACAGTAGAGTTGCCCTGTAGACACAGGAGCCAGAGACCAAGCCCTGAGGGTATAAGAGGGACAAAGCTGGTAAGACCTCCCTTGTCTGCAGCTTTGTGGTGGGAGTGAGTGAAAGGTGCCCTCTCTCCTCATTCCTACCGTCTCCAGCTGGCAAGGGAACCAACCCTCTCCTATACCAGATTGCAACACTAGGGAAGGCAGCAGGCCCTGCACCTTGTCTGGACAGCACAGCAAAACTGACCCTATTTACAAGGGTGCAGGTGAGCTGGCCCTAAAAACTGAACATGAGAGATCTGGCCCCACCACTTAACTAACATATAACGGCATGGGCATGAAAGAAATGCCCTCCCCTGCACCCCTCTATGCCTGAGGCAGGCGGGAGAGACGGCCCTGAGATAATAAGAGCAGGAGAGCTGCCTCTGCCCTTCACCACCTGCCCCTGCCTCCACCAAAAGGCTCTGCATCTCATACAAGTAGCACAGTAGAGCTGATCCTGTTGGCAGAGGCCCAGGTGATCCGGCCCTGAGGGTGTGAGAATGGGATAACTGGCCATACCTTCCTTGTCTGCCTTGTGATGGAGAGGGTGAAGGAAAGATGTCCTCTCCCCTTGCCCCTGCCAACTGTGGAGGATGAGGGAGTTACCACCTGCATCACTCAGGAAACTGGGCCCTGCACCTTGCGGTGGCAACACAGCAGAGCTAACCCTACTAATGGGTACAAGTGAACTGGCAGGAGAATGTGAGTTTGGGAGATGAAGCTCTGACCTTTATCAGCCATATTGTAGTGTGAGCAGGAGAGAGATGCCTCTTACCTGCCTCTTGCTACCTTTGGTGTGTGGGACAGCTATCTCAATTCCTTACCAACTGCAGCACTCTGAAGAGTGGCCCCTTCACCTTGCCTAGGAAACACAGTAGAGAGCTGGCCCTGATGATCCAGCTGGCCCTGATGATCCAGCTGGCCAACCCTTAGTTCATGAAAGCAGAACAACTTGCCCCACCCCTTGCTCATGGTTACAGAAAATGAAGTAGTTGGGGCAATGCTGGAGAGCTAAGCCTGGTAGTAAGGACAAGAGAGAACTGGCAGGTTGACCCTGCAACTACCTAGTCCTAGAACCAGGGTTATGAGCTGCTACACCCCAATATCCACCTTATTTATGGTCTGCAGAATCACGTGAGGGGGCCAGTCTTGCAGATCCAAAGCTGCAGGATCTCCATGACATAGGACAAAAACAAGATAACCCAGAGGAGTTGCAATGAGGACCCAGCATTGACAGCTTACCAGAAACCTGAGGCTTCAAACCAGACCAATGACTGTTTGCACTGGGCACTTCCAAGTAAGGATATATGGACAAAGGGTTTACTTGGTGACTCACTGTGTCACACTACAGCTTCCATCACAATATATTTTCCTTTTTTTTTCCTGTTCCTTTTTTCTCTTAAATACTATTCTATTTTGGGGAATGGGGGTATTTGCAAGGGCAGGGGCCAGATACAAAGAGATGGTGGAATGAATGGGATTGAGATGCATAATGTAAATAACAGAAAAAATAAATAAAAAAGAAAATTAAAAAAAAAATCATGGTTTCTCATTAATTTTATTAAATAAATGTATATTATACACATATATTTATGTGCTCTGCTCTGGAGAAAACTCTTGCTTCCAGCAGCCCTACCCAGGTATGACAACTATAAACCAAAACACCAAGTACAATGGCAGGATAACCCTAACAGTGTCTTAGAAGCACATTTAACTTTGCCATGACCAAAAACACTTCAATTGATCTTAAGACCAACTCAACAAAAATGAAATCAATCCTAGCTCTGGAAACCTAGCCAACTACCAAAGGCTTGTGAACTCATGGAGCTAGGAAAAGAACCTACAATGACCACTTACTAAAATAGTAGAACCCCTAACTACACTCTAAATATTTGTCCTTAAACCCTCAGGGAGTATAGTCCTCATCTAGCATGAAGAGAACATCTCTTTGCACAGGAAGATGATTACAGAAAACTACAACCAATCAAAATATAGACTTCTTTGCAGCACATTCCCAGTGGTTACATCTTCAAAGCACTCCCACACCTAAGACTTGAGAATCACTGCAGAGGAGTTGAGAGAAATTTTATTGGGGCCAGAGGGTCATGGAGCTTGCTGTAAAACTGTGCCTCCTACTGATGTTGGAAGCTACACTCCTGAATGTAGGTGGAGTTTTGCTGTGTCTCAGCAGCCAATACCAAATAGCCATTCAGAGACTTATTATTCATTACAAATACTCTACCAATAGCTTAGACTTTACTCCAGCCAGCTGTTACAAATTTATCTATTTCTATTAATCTGTGTGCTGCCTGGAGGCTCCTTTACCTTGTCTATGAACTTCTCATGTTGCTTCTTCCAAGTCTGTCTGGAGACTCCCCTGACTCCATCCTTCTTCTCCCCATTATTCTCTCTGCCCCCAAAATCCTGCCTAGCTATCAGCCAATTAACTTTTCATTAATAATGAGAGCAATACATTTTCATAGTGTACAGAAGGATTATTCCACAGGCCATGAAGTCACACCAACATGACAGCCTAAACATGAGCTGAACAAGGACAATAATGGTAGACAAGCCAAAATAGGTGAGGTAAAGCCCACAAGAGCTCAATCTTACACCAACATTATGTAAATTTTAATGAAGTGTTTGTCTCTGGCTTATCAATGCTAAATTAACTCATTGGAGAGAGTTAATAAGCATAGAGATCGGAATGGTGTGGTGTAATGGAAAAGGAGTGAGATGTCAGGATTTCCCTTTGGGGAGCATGGGGTGGTAGGCTCATGTTGTGGGACTAAGACACAAAGGGACGCAATTATGGAATGGCTTGACGCTATCCTCCTGAGAAATGAAAATGGCCCTTAAATTGTGGTAGAGTCTGGTCCCTGGAAGTCCAGTTTCCAAGGTCAGGCATTTGGATAAGGGCTTCCTTTCCCTCAGGGTTTTGAGGAAAGTTTCTGCTTGCTGACCTTGTGCCCCTTCCATTAACATATGACTGGTGACCATTATCAAAGCCAATGCTACATTCCTCAACCCTTGATCTCAAGCCACATTCCAATTCACAGACCTCCTTTCTCCTATTTAATACTATGTGCAACTCTAGAGTCAAAAAGCATATTCTTTTTTTCAATTAACGTGCTGGCAGTTGTCCTGGTTCACCCTCACTGCATGCCCCTTTTCTCCTTTGCCCCACCATCCATGCCTCCTCCCTACATCCTCTTTGGGACCTGAACACCCCCAACCCACATTCTCACCCTCACCCCCCACCACACCTTGCCTCTCTGCTGAAGAAGGTCCAGAGCCTATTTGCAGTTGATGCCTACTTTCACAGGAAAAGTCAATTTTCTCCAGTATCTCAAAGGTTCATAGATCATACGTAGGAGTAGTTAGCCTCTACATGATAAACTCAATATTTGTGTGTGTGTGTGTGTGTGTGTGTGTGTGTGTGTGTGTGTGTGTATGTACTATTTTTGCCTTTGTTTGGGTATTTTTTGTCATATTAATGTTTTTATTATTTGTTTTCATTTTCATTTGTGTGGTCTTTTATGATGTATTTCTTTATTGTTATTTTTGTTTGTTTGCTTTGAAGAGAGGGAGAAAGAGAAAGAATATAATATTCTAGGGGTGGGGAGACTAGAGGAGCAAGAAGATATTAGAGGAGG
The DNA here is from genome assembly GCF_903995425.1 of Onychomys torridus. Taxonomy (NCBI): domain Eukaryota; kingdom Metazoa; phylum Chordata; class Mammalia; order Rodentia; family Cricetidae; genus Onychomys; species Onychomys torridus. The sequence continues at coordinate 23,001,961 of NC_050460.1, read as the reverse complement.
CAGAAATGTGATAAAATATATTCTATATATTCTCAATCACAAATGGATTTATTCCCAAACAATGAATATTGATTAGGTTTAGAAGAAATTAAAATTGTCATTTTCTTGTGGGAATGCAATATATAGAACTACCATGTGACACTAAAATTTACACTGTACAGCCCAAAGAACTAAAGGCAAGTACCAAAGCCAATGACTTCTTATTTATTCATGGCAGTTCAATGAATGAAAGTCAATACATGGACACAAAGCAAAGGTCAATACGGAGATGAATTAATGAAATTTTAGATAAATTGTATATGTAGTCAGCAAGTAATAAAGTTTAATTTAGCTAAATTGAATGATATCTGGCCACATTCTGTAACAGGGGCCTTTGTGACATTTGTACTAGGACAGGGGTGAGTTATTAGATCTGTAGCAATTCTACCTGGGAGAAATGGGAATGTTCAGGTAATTGAAAACAGGGTTTTAAAACATTTTTTTATTTCAAAATTATTTATGTTACATGATTGTGTGTCAATAAGCTGTATATATCTTTAAAAGATCTATATTTAATTCAATAAATACATTTAATAAATAAATTATAGGGGGCCAAGAAATAGTTATTTGAAAACAAACTAACAAATTAAATTTTAAAAATGTGATTTCTTTGCAGCTTGCTATGAGAACAAAAATATTTCCATGACAGGAATAGGACACAATATTTACAATTTAATAAATAAAGCTATTAATAATTTTTTTAAAAATAATAAATCCATTAAAATAGATCTAATGAATTTAATCATAAATATTTAAATAAATATGGAAACATCTGCTTTAGTGTTTCCAGGTGGGAGTACTTCTAATTTCTATGTGCCTTTAGTATCAATTTTCTTTGAATTTCTAAACAGTGTTATATCACAGTGATACATTGACTCATTCTTGTAATATAGTCCTTAACAAATGGCACAGATTTTTCCTTCTTTCTCTACTTCCTTTATTTGGAGAATAATTGTGTTTCTTACTTCAAAGCATACTAGTGAATTTTATGTATATTGTTTAATTTTTCTTCATAATCTCTTAGTTTGTTTTATGATCCATAGCAGGCTAAGTCCTTTACATAGTAAATGTAATCTTGGAAACTATACCCAATACTGTTACACTAACCATTATAAAGTAATAATATATCACATTGGACTGTGGCATTGTTCTTTAATATCTTAATGGCTCTTTTGAGTAGTTTCATCCACTATTGTTGGTTATCATTCCTCCTCTTAATGTTCTAATGCGGTTTGAAGTGCTGTAAACTAATCCAGTGCCTCACACAGTTGATTCAAAAGCACTCCACTAAGACTCATACCAGAACTACTTGGGTTACTGGTAGGCATGGACTGGCCAATATGTTTCTAAGCTCATGATTTTTTGACCAAACTGTTAAAAAGAAGGGCTCTCAAAGATTTGAAAAATATGCAAGATAATTTTATTTGGAGTGAAAAAATAATAGAGATTAAGGAGGTTACAATGTCAAGATTGTAGTACAACAAATGAGTAAAGATACTCAAGGCCCTGAGTTGCTCAGAGCTTCTCTTTGGTGGGGTTCAAGAAAAAGATGAGTTGGTGACTAAGAAGCATAGTTTGGGTGTTTCTCTGCTTTGAGTGGAAGATTATCACATAAATTTTTATTTTTCTGCTGCACATGAAATTTTTAGTAATGTACCTGATTTTAATCATATGTGTGCCCAGTTACACATAAGAATATGATGACATAATGAATATGTTAGTCTGCTTCAAATTATTGGATGATACATTATTATCTTATTGTGGATGCACTTAAAACTAGTTCAGGCCAGATTGTCCTTTCAACGCTTAATATTCTGGGAATTTACTTGAATAGAAAGTATCCACATCTGTTTGTTGTCATGGGGAGGAAACTCATAATAATTTTCAGAAACAGGAGTATAGTAGCCTAATGCAGGTAGAAGGTGGTGCACTGTTTGGAGAGGGGTGTGTGTGTGTGTGTGTGTGTGTGTGTGTGTGTGTGTGTCTGTGTGTGTGTTTCTGTATTATGTGAAAATGAAGGAATTAGGTTGCCAAATTCACTATTACAATGGTTTATGTACGCATAATCCAAAACCAAATTTGGGGATACACAGGCCACCAAACCATCACCCATGCCTGTCCCCTTTAGTTGATTGTTTCCTTTCCATTCTGAAAAGTTTTGGTTTTAATAGTAGCGTGCCATATGCACTCATGTATTTGTCTATTAATTGATGTTACATTTAAATCTACGCTTCCATTACTTTCAGTTGTTTATCTCGTTTATTTTTGTTCATCTTTTAAATCTTTGTCCCCTCAGGTAATTTGATATATTACAATTTCCATTTTAACTTAAGTATTTTTATTCCTTTCATATGCATGACTCTTATGTGATATTTTATTTATTCATTTTTAGCATTGTATCTTAATATTTAGTTTAGCCTGGTCATGAACTTACAAATCTCCTGTTTCTGCTTAAGGTGCTTAGATTACAGAAACATAACACCTTGCCTAACTTATAAATTTGCTTTAGATATTGACAGATACATGCATGAGTTTGCATGTGTCTGTGTATATGTGTGTATGTTAAAAACTGAGAGAGAGTACATTACCACATCATCTAGAATCTGAGAATCTTAACATAATAAGTAGATACCTTTAATTTTTCCTTCTTGTAGTTGTATATTATAGCTGATCAAACAGGTAATATAAGATGTTATGAAGATATGTATTATAACCATTGGATAAAGAGCCTATCTACTCAACAACAAATAGTTAATTATTTTCATTGATTGGATAGCATATCCTTCAGTACTGTGTCAGGTTAATTCTCTTTCAAATCTTTAAATTTTTATTTGAACAACTTTCTCCAGAAAATCTTTCAGAATTTCTTTCTTCTATTGGAACTAATTCCTTCTACTACTGTGACCTACGTGGATTCTCATGAAATTCTTTAGTAAGTTGAAGTATCACAACCCTACAGATTGTTCATTGATATTGTGTGGTTATTTTCAAGGTATTTTCCTCTACTCAAGTTGATCTGGGCACAATGATGCTGCAGACATTTTCCAGCATCATATAATTTTTCAGCTACTACTCAAAAGGTTCCCTTCCTTTTGGACTAAATTGATAGTCTTGCTACTTTTTCTTATGCCTGTATTTTTTTCTTGTGCCTTTCAATTTTAAGAAACACATCTTTTCAGATGTATCAGTGATATTCTGTCTTTAAGGTCTTTCCCATGGTTTTTCAATAGAAACACATACTTTGTCTACCATATTTTTATTTCAAATTTGCTAATACATATATATATATATATATATATATATATATATATATATATAAACAAGTTTCTCTTTGCTGTCTAAGATTTCTATGCCTTTAAAATATTCTCAGTTTATTTATTGAAACATATCTATCAAAATAGTTTTAACATTTTAACATTTTGTTAGTTAATGACAACAGTTGTTTTATTTGGCATGTTTGTCTATTGGTTATCTTACCCTATTTCAGCCAAGACATTTCATCTTCTCTACACACTAAAAAGACTTGTACACACCATGCATTTTCAGTATATATTTCAGTATTCAGTTTCTTGAAGTCCAAATTTGTTTAAGTATCACAATAAGTGATAATATTTTTTCTTTGCCTCCAGAAGGCAGATTGGCTATTTAATTCAAATGGCAACATTAATTGCAAATGGCAATAGCAAATGTTAATCATACTTCTGCACACCACAATCCCACAGTTCAGTCTTCATTTTCACAGTTTCCTTTGAATATGTCTTTTGTGTGGTGGTAGGATTTGAAAGAAAGTTTCATGGTCTTTGGAATAATAACGAGCATCAAATTTGTATTTTCAGAGCCTAAAGATGACTCTTCTAAATTTCATGCACAAATTTATCACATTGTATTCTGAACTATATGGTGCCTGTCATAGCCATCACCCTTGGGCTCATATTTTGTCTGTCAATCAAAATGTAGATGTGGAAAAGCTGGTTAACCTCGGGTGCCCTCTTCTACAGTATCTTCTGCTTTAAATACAAAGAATGGATGCAAGCAGAAAAAAATTCAAAACTTAAGCATTTGAGATCCTATCCTTTCTGCATCTTCTAATACAGATAGTCTTGACAGAACTTTGGCTACTGAAAGTTCATGGGGCATAAAATTTCTGCTGGCATGGCTAAGAGCGGGCTTTGTAGTCAGATAGTGAGATTTGTCTGAAGAACAATACTGGAGAGGGAAGGGTCTTCCATTTCTCTCTGCCTGCTCTTCAGTAGAGCCAGCAAGCCTCACCAACTTTCTCAATGTATATTTATGGCTACTTCAGAATTTCTGAACACTTTACACTCTTGATAGGTAACATTAACAAGGGAAAATGAGGGTGATTAATAGTTTTATTTCAGCATTATGAAATTCAACAACTAACATCCTGGCCCTATATTTTTCATAGACATTACTGTTAGTTTTAGGTATAAAGATAGGGTGGAGAGTGTTTAAGAGAGCATGAATGGATATATCCATGTTTTCTATCAATGGGTATTATGGTATTCTTATTGATACAACAAGTGCTGTTTAGAATTGCAAATATGTTGTTTATCTAGTTAGTAACTGGTGAACAGTGTATTTTTAGGTCACCTCACATCATGACTGTTTGCACAAAATGTCAATCAAGTTATAAATTTCCTGATGTAGTTTCTGTTAAGTGTTAATAAACAGATTTCTCTTTCTTCATCATAAGTTATTTGTTAAGTCAAAGACCTTATTTTCTACTCCTTTATAGCTACCAGATGTATTTGGAACTACTAACTTGTAGCTGTCTTTTGCAATTATCAATGTAAAGGGAATTGCACTGTCCCAGATATGCTAGTATATGATTCTGTTATGTCAAATACTTGAGAAAGATCAGTTTTAGGGAGAAAAGCTTTATTTTGGCTCATAATCTGGGGGATTTCAGTTCAACATGGTAGTGAAGTGTGATGGAGAAGAAAAAAATCATTTCATAGTAACCAGGAAGGTGGTGGTAGAGGAGGAGGAAGCTCCCAGACTATGAGAAGGTACTACTTGCATACAGGGTTGGCCTTCCTAGTTAGTTATTTATCTTTGGAAACATCCTCACAAGAATTCTTCAAGAGGTACACTTTCCCAATCTAGGCATCTCTCAGTGTAATCAGATTAGCAATTAAGATTAATCACCACAACAGGCCAAGCCATCTGCTTTCTTTTTTAAATTAGTCATTTATTTTATGGGAAACTCTAAGTTTCATGTACATTTTCAACTTTAATTTTACATTAATAAAATATTTAATTAATCTTTTAATCAGACTTCCTTGTATTCAGAATCATCTATGTTTACATTGCACATATACTTTCTGCCTCTTCCATTAAAATGGTTTACTCAGTCCTTCTGGGGAGAGAAGTAATGCAAATGTTATTGATATAACTACACAGATTTCAGAACTGAGGCAACTGCAGCATGTGTCCAAGTTCATATAGAACATGAGCAGACCTATAGAATGTGGATTGCATCGGAGTTTTTGTTTGCTTGTTTGTTTTTTATTTTGTTGTTTGTTTGTTTGTTTTGTCTGTTTGTCTTTCTCCTGAATGGCTTTCTTTACATATTCTCTATTCTTCATTTGTGTATTTTCTTTCGGTAACTTATTTTTCTTTACCTGAAATATGTTCCTTTTTACTTTTCTTCATACTGCTCCTCTTACAGGTTTTTTTTGTGCTAATATCTATGCTTTTGTAAATTTTAAGCTTGATATTATTCCTTAGTAACAGAAAACTTATAATTGCCAACTATTCTTTTTTGACTTTGGAAAAAATGTTTTAGTTATATAAAATGTGAAATATTTAGTAGTAGTTTTTTAAAGTTTTCATTATTTAACTGAATCTCTCATCTGTCTCTAGCACAACTTTAATATTCAACATGGAACAGAATTACATTAAAATTTCAAAATAGTGAGTATAATATACTGGGTTTGATCATAGAAAGATAGCTGCTGGGACTGGAAGAGTTGTTATAAAAAAGACTTGAACTTGAATATTTTAGATGCTGATTATATAATTGATTCCACAGATCTTTCTTCTGCTGTGGGTGAAGAGAAGTGTTCTGTTAAGAAGGATAGAAATGTGAGCCACCACATGGTTGCTGGGAATTGAACTCAGGACCTCTGGAAAAACAGTCAGTGCTCTTAACCTGTGAGTCATCTCTCCAGATACAAGCTGGATCAAGAACAGAAAGGGAGAACAAGGAATAACAGACCATGATAAATGAAGACCACATGAGAACAGGAATAGGCAGAGTGCTAGAGAGGTCCCCTGAAGTCCACAATGATACATCCTCTGTAGACTGCTGGCAATGGTCGAGAGAAAGCCTGATCTGACCTAGTCTGGTGATCAGATGGCCAAACACCCTAACAGTCGTGCCAGAACTCTCATCCAATAACTGATGGAAGTGGATGCAGAGATCCTCAGCCAGGCCCCAGGTGGAGCTCTAGGAGTCCAATTGTTGAGAAAGAGGAGGGACTGTAAGAGCGTGAATTGTTGAGATCAAAATTGGAGAAGCACAGGGACAAATAGCCAAATGAATGGAAGCACATGAATTATGAACCAAAGGCTGTGGAGCCCCCAGCTAGATCAGGCCCTTTGGATAAGTGAGACAATTGAATAGCTTGAACTGTTTGGGAGGCATCCAGGCTGTGGGACCAGGACCTGTCCTTAGTGCATGAGCTGGCTGTTTGGAAACTTGGGCTTACACAGGGACACTTTGCTCTGCCTGGAAGGAGGGGATTGGACCTGGATGTACTGAATCCATCAGGTTTAAATGAATCCCCAGGAGAGTCTTGGCCCTGGAGGAGATGGGAATGGAGGGGAGAGGACAGGGGGAGGATGGGGGTGGGAGCAGGAGGGGGGGAGGACGGGGGAACCCATGGCTGATGTGTAAAATTAAAACACATAATAATAAAAAAATTATATTCTTAAAAAAAAGGATAGAAATGACAAACGTGGACTCAGAATGATCAACTGTAGCCATCAATGACCTCTCAAATCCTCTCGTTCCAGTGACAAAGCTGACATTCTAGAGACATGTGTAACCCATAAGTGGCTGCAAACTGGAGTTGTGAGTGACAGTTACCCCAGAGCACAAAGGTGAGTCAGCAAATCGGCAGCAATGTGCATGAGCTGCACCAGCATGTGGTTCTGTCCTGATATCTTCAGCAAAAAATATTTGGCTTCTGCCCACTTTTGCCTTTAAACTATAATAGAAGGCTTTCTTGAGGTTCTTGATAATTGAGATATACAAAATTAGATCATTTAATACCAGTTAAACTTGTTTACTTAGTACAACTTCACAAGAGTAACTAAGAAAGCCTATAATGAACTATGTGAAATTTATTAAAAAAATAAAATAAAATTCTCTACTTTCAAGGTCTACAACTGGATGGATTTCTAAATTATGTTATGATTTGATACTGTACATCCATTTGAGATTTCTCCCATGATAATTCTTGAATAACCTCCCATCATATGTCATCATTTGTAAACAATAGCACTGTTAAATATTATTTACAAAACTTATCTTGTCATTAAGTAGATGCATATCTAAATAAACAAGCTGACAAAATTCAATGTTAGAAAATAATGATCCTATGTTTCATCAAAATGATATGTCTAAATGGTACACATTGTGAACTCTAAGAGAAAAATATTGAATCCAGTATAGAGCTTAAATTTTTTTCATACATTAGTGTGTTTCTTACCATCACTGTCCTTTATCTGAGTGTGTATTAATGATGATATATTCCTTAGAGAAATGTTACTATTCTTGGCAATTAAGGAATTGGCTATATTCTGTCAGGGCCATAACAAGGTCTTACAAAGCCCAGTATATAAGATAATGGTGTCATATGGCTCTCTGCAGTGAGAGGCATATCATCTTTGTTCTAGGACATTTTACCAGAGAGACTAAGTTGATACTTTTGATGTTAGTGGGTTGGCTTCGTAGTGTTTCCAGAGGTGGGAATCCCTATGTCTAATGCTACAATTGCGCAGTTTCAACTGGTAATGTTGGAGATTGTGCCAAGGCTGAGGATGCCTTGGGAAAATCAACAGTTTATAACGATCTTCCAGTGTAGTTGAAATGTCATGAACCTGTTTTAGACTTAATTTTATTCCTGATATATTTTGCTTTCAAAGGAAGGCATACTAAAATCTTCAAGAATATATGATGGAAACAGGAAAAGAGATTGAGAAAACAACTAAGTTCAAAAAGTTTGTTTCTTACAGTTTTCTTTAAACATTACATAAACACTAGAAATCACGGAAAATGAACCTTAGACTCGAATTTGTTTTTGACACAGTGCGACACTTAGAAATGCCAGGAAGATCTTTTGATGCTGTCAGAGTAAGAATAAAAAGTTAGATCTAAATCAGCATGCTTATTTCAACAAACATCACTACCATCTTCTTGCTAATGCTTAATATATTCAGAGCTCAAAATTATGTAATAAAAACTGAAAATTATGAACATTCACATGTTTAATCAGAATGGAAATGTTCATCTAAATCATATAGTTTAAATGTCAAAATGCAATCAACACGGTTTATGACAGACAGTATTTAAGCTGTAAAAGTTTCTGGAACTGTTACTAAGAATGAAAATAAAGAATGTAAAAATGAGAAAGTACCTTCAAGGTTCCTAAATAATATGGAAGAAAATTGTTTCAAAGTAAAAGACTTGTATAAAAACTTTGTTGACTTTTATGGGGAAGTGACAAATTCATAGTAAGGTTTCAATTTGTGGCATAAAATAGAGGTTGGTAAATATATATGTAGGCACCAGTTTATATCATTAATATCACAAATAGAACTTTCTTTGCCAGATAAAGTATAATTTAGAAGGAAGTTTTGCATATTTTTTTTCTTACAAGTGCTGTTATCACCTCTTTCCTGGAAAAAAAAAATCTATAAAATATTTAGAAAACTGGGAATTGAAATAATGAGAAAGGGAAAAACTATCCTGTTGAGAAATTCTGTGTATTCCAGTTCATGAAAGGTAGGAGGCAGTTTGTTATCTTGTCCATCAAAGGTGTGATTTTTGATTGCTTGAACAGAGGAAAAAATATTTTGAAACACTGATATTGTTTATTCTGAAAAATATTGTCATTTCCATTTTCTCAAATAAAATAAATTTTTAAAATTGAGAGTAATGATGAGTATACAAAATGAAATTATGAAACTTGTGTGCATAAATATTCTATCAGGGCCATAACAAGGTCTTACAAAGCCCAGTGTATAAGGAAAAAACATAAATGTATTACATTACGTATCTAAATATCAAAAAAGTCTTGCAAGCCTCATTGACCTAAAATTAAGGTGGTGTTGGGGTTGCTTCCCTCCTCTGAGAAAGAGAAGCTATTTATTGCTGTTTATTTTCACCACTGACTACAAGTGTGTATACATCCTTGTCCATGTTCCTCTATCTTGGTCTCTGCCTAGTGTTTTACCTCTTGGGTGAATGTTTTTCCATATTTCAAACTTCCTATTGATAATGCTTTTATGTCTTCATGTTTGAAGCATATTGGCCCAAATGATGTTCTCAGTGATACTCAGATGATGCAACCTTAATTTTCACACCTCAAAGTTCTGCATATTATCTCATTAATGAAATCTGCTTTATATACGGGGTTAGATGCTCACCAATATTGGGAAGAAGATAAAAGACTTCTTTACTTATTTGGTGGTATTGAGGTTTGAACCTCGATCTACATGCAACTGAGTAATATCATTGATCATGAAAGTAGATATCTTGAGAAGGGGAAGGTACAACTCTGCCTCTACAGAAATATATAGAAAAAATACTACTAAATTGAAGACAAAACAATAAAAATATAGATTGATATTGATTCATAACAATTATAATTTAAATAAAAACTTCTGTATTTAATCCAAATTGACCAAGGAATTTAATATATAATTAATTATAATTATAATTATAATATTATAAAACAAAGATACATTAAAATATCCAAATAAACTAAATATGGCTGCTGATCAAGGATATTTTCATCAGTAATTTACATGAAAAATACAGTGAGAGAAAATTATAAGTTTAAATCTAAGTAGTCCAGTGCTTAGAATGTTTATCAAATAAGAATATTCAATGAGAGAAAAACTATCCATTTTTTAATCCAACAAATCAAATGCAATGGGAAGCAGTGAGAGGCAGTTCTTAAATCAGATTGTTACACTGACTTATCATTTAGTCTCTAATAAAACTGTGGGGTGTAAAAAGTCACTCAGGAATTTGTAAATTTGTAATGAGAAATTTGTGAATAATTGTCAGCACTATTTGTGGTGATATTGTGTCCCCCAATATACTGTACACCATAACAAACTTATCTGGGGTCAGAGACCAGAACAGCCACTAGATAGACATAGAAGCCAGAATATGGTGACACACACACCTTTAATCCTATCACTTGGGAGGCAGAGATCCATTCTGGATCTCTCTGAGTTCAAGGCCACACTGGAAACAACCAGGCATGGTGACACACGTGTTTAATCCCAGGAAGTGATGGCAGGAAGCAGAAAGCTATATAAGGCATAAGGACCAGGAACTAGATGCTTTTAAGCTTTCAGAATTGGAGCAGCAGTTCAGCTGACATCCATTCGGGTGAGGACTCAGAGGCTTCCTGTTTGAGGAAACAGGATCAGCTGAAAATCTGGCGAAGTAACATTGGCCATGGATTGTTCTGTCTCTCTGATCTCTCACAGGCTTTAACCCCCCCCTATAATTTTTAATTTTTATTGTTATTTAATAAGACCATTTAGAAATTCATCTACAACTTTTTTTTGTTTTACTATATAATAAGTACTAGATAACCCAGGAAATCTTATTTTAATATTTGTCTTATTTATTTTTAACACCCAAGTAATGAAAAGCTTAAATTAAGCCACTATTTATTATGTGTTGCCTTTTAATTTGGGACCATTTATTTGTTCATGTGTTGAGTTGAACTTTTGTTCATAGATTGTTTTTAACTTCATCCATCTGCAGTGTTTTGGAAAGAATGCTTTAATTATTATAGAATATTTATAACATTAATATATTTCATTATGCCATATTATAAATGTATGCATGAGAAATTTATATTTGTCTCTCCTAGTCACTGCTATTTGTTTTTATTCTATTGACAACCAATCTTTTTATTTAATCTTTATCATTTTTGGGAATTGTATACACATATACATAAATTTGACACCATCCCCCTTCCAGCTTCTCCTGTGTCCTCTCTACTATCTCCCAGTTTTGTGACCTCTTATTCTTAATTATCATAATTTTACACAGAGAGACACAGACAGACAGACAGACAAATACCCACATGTAACTTATAGAGTCCATTTAGTGATTCTCATATATATGTGTAGGACTGACCACTTATAAGTGGATAACCTATGAAGGGGATCTTCCCTGGAGAAAAATGGTTCTATCTCACTAAATAGCCATTGGTTTCCTGTAGCTTTTCCTCTAGGGGTGAGGCCTTGTGAAATTACCTCATCCCCAGTACCATGGCAACTGGTGTTCTCACAATGGAGGCCTTGTTTAGCCAACCATGTTGTTTCTATTTCACTAGTGCAGCTTCTCTCCCAGGTCTAGAAGACATTATCTCACATCAGAGATCCTGGTCCTCTGGCTGCTATAATCATTTATGCAGTATCTTCTGCTACTGTTCCTGTGCCTTGGATATAGGGCTTGCATTATCAATTGATTTTTTTTTCAGCTGGAATTTGTATCTCCCAGTCATATACTCTTTGCATCCTAACCAGTTGTGGATTTCTATAATAGTCTCTCTTGGTTTCTTAAATAATCTGAACTGATGAGGGGAGAGATCTATAGGTATAAAAATAAGTATTTAGACTACAGGCAGAAATGGTACTGGTTTAGGAAAATAGGAGTAATAGATTCTCCTAAGAGGTTTATAACCTCTCCATCCAGATAATTGGCTATCTTTCAGTACCAGGCATGAATTCTTTCCTTGAAAGTGTCTGAAATTAAATAAGATAATTATTGGTTACCCTCAGCACACTAAGACACTTATCGGTATATATGTAAATACTCTTTGTTGTTGTGGTTTATGGATGCCATAGCTGGGTAAAAATTATTATTCTTCTCCACTGTCATCTTGCACAACACCATGGAATCCTACAAGAGCTATTCTGAAGGGATGAGGCTTCCAGATTGTGTTCTGCTCAATTCTTCCAAATTTGGTGCTGGAAGTAAGTTTTATCTTCAGTATTATGCTGGGTTTTCCCTCCACATTCTGGGAAGGAAGAAAAGGCAACATTCATAACCTATGTTGTTTGGGAAGTCACAACAACTATAAATCAAGACAACTCATCTTCTTTTCTTTTCTTTTTTTTTTTTAATTTAAGAATTTTTTCCACTCATTCTACATATCAACCACTGATGCCCCTCCCATCCCTCCTACTGCTTCCCCCTGGCTTCTCCTCCCAACCTACCTACCATCCTTTCCTCCAAAAGGATGGTAGGCTCCAAAGGGGAGTCAGTAAATCCTGGTACATTCAGTTGAGTCGGTACCAAGGCCCTATCCCTTGAATGAAGGCTGACTAAGGCATCCCATCATAGGTAATGGGCTACAGGAAGCCAGCTCATGCACCAGGGATAGATCCCACTGATCCCACTCCCAGGACCCCTTAAACTTACCAAGCTACATGACTGTCTCTCACATGCAGAGGGTCTAGTCCAGACCCATGAGGATTTCACAGCTATAGATCTAAAGTTCATAAGTTCCTAAGAGCTTGTTTCAGTTGTCTCTGTGGATTTTTCCCATCATGGTCTTGACCCCCCTTGCTCATATAATTCCTCTTACCTCTCTTTGACTGTACTTCCAGAGCTCAGTCTGGTACTTGGCTTGGATCCCTGTATCTGCTTCCATCAGTTACTAGATGAAGGCTCTATGATGACAGTTAGGGTATTCATTTTTATTACTAGAGTAGGCCAGTTCAGGCACCCTCAACAATATTGCTCATAATCTAAGCTGCGGTCATCCTTGTGGGTTCCTGAGAACTTTCCTAGAACCAGGTTTCTCCCTAACTCCATAATGTCTTCTTCTACCAAGATATGTCTTTCATTGCTCTCCCACTCCGTCCATCCTCCAGCTTGACTTTCCTGCACCCTCATGTTCTCATTCCCCATACCCTCCCTTCTATTGCTTCCTCATCCCCAGTTTACTCATGGAGATCTCATGTACTTCCCCTTCCCAAGGACATCCATGTGTACCTCTTAGAGTCTTCCTTGTTGCTGCTTTCTCTGGAGCTGTGGGTTGTAATCTGGTTATCCTTTGCTTTACATCTAGTATCCAATTATGAGTGAGTACATATCATGTTTGTCTTTCTGAGTCCGAGTTACCCGACTCAGGATGATATTACCTAGTTCCATCCATTTGCCTGCAAATTTCATGATGTCATTGTTTTTTACAGCTGAGTAATACTCGTTGTGTATATATACCACATTTTCTTTATCCATTCATTGGTTGAGGGGAATCAAGGTTGTTTACAGGCTCTGGCTATTATGAATAATGCTGCTATGAACATAGTTGAGCAAGTGCCCTTGAGGTATGATTGAGCATCCCTTGTGTATCATTGTATCTTGAAGTATATTGATTCCCAATTTTCTGAGATGTCACCATATTGATTTCCAAAGTGGCTGTATAAGTTTGCACTCTGATCAACAGTGGAGGAGTGTTTCCCTTGTTCCATATCCTCTCCAACATAAGCTGTCATCAGTGATTTTTTAAGTTGGCCATTCTGGAAGGTGTAAGATGGTATTTCAGTCATTTTGATTTGCATTTCCCTGATGACTATGGATGTTGAGCAATTCCCTAAATGTCTTTCAGCCCATTGAGATTCTACTGATGGGAATTTTCTATTTAGACCTATATCTCATTTTTTAATTGAATTGTTTGGTATTTTGATAACTAGTTTCTTGAATTACTTATATATTTTGGAGATCAGCCCTCTGTCAGATGTGGGGATGGTAAAGATATTTTCCAATTCTGTAGGCTCTTGTTTCGTCTTATTTACCATGTTTTTTGTTTTGTTTTGTTTTGTTTTTTTGTATTACAGAAGCATCTCAGTTTCAGGAGGTCCCACTTATTAATTGTTGCTCTTAGTATCTGTGCAACTGGTGTTATATTTAGGAAGTGATCTCCTGTGCCAATATGTTCAAGGCTACTTTATATTTTTTCTTCTATTAAGTTGAGATTGGCTGGATTTATGTGGAGGTCTTTGATCCACTTGGACTTGAGTTTTGTGCATTGTGATAGATATAGATCAATTTGCATTCTTCTACATGTCAACATCCAGTTATGCCAGTACCATTAGTTGAAGATGCTTTCTTTTTTTCCATTGTACAGTTTTGAGTTCTTTGTCAAAAATCAGATGCTCATAGGTGTGTGGATTAATGTCAGGGTCACAATTTGATTCCATTGGTCTACATGTTTGTTTTGTATGCCAACACCAAGCTGTTTTTATTACTACAGCTTTATAGTATAGCTTGAAGTCAGGGATGGTGATGCTTACAGAAGTTGCTTTTTTGTAAAGAATTATATCATCCATTCTACTTCTGTATTTTTTTTCTCTCACACAATTTTTATTGACATATTTTCTCTATTTTATATGCTTGCTGTGGGATGTTCTGTATGTCAAATGTGTTGCTCTGATTGGTTAAAATAAAGTGCTGATTGGTCAGTAGCCAGGCAGGAAAAATAGGTAGGTGGGACAAAGAAGAGGAGAAGGCTGGGAACAGGAAGGCTGGGAGGAGACACTGTGAGCTGCTGCCATGAGAAGCAACATGTAAAGACACCAGTAAGCCGCAAGCCATGTGGCAAAGTATAGATTAATAGAAATGGACTAAATATAAGAGTAAGAGCTAGATAATGGTAGGGCCTGAGCTAATGGCCAAGCAGTTTGAATAATATGAATGTCTATGTGTTTATTTTATAAGTGGGTTGTTGGACTAATAGGGGCTTGGTGGGCGCTGGAGAGAAGCTCTCCAACTACATATGCTGACCACAGCTTCCCCTCCCCCCTTTCCTAATGTTCTCTCCCCCAAACTACCATATACTCAACTTTCCATCCAACCACTCCTCTTCTGTCTCCATTCTGAGCACTGGGAAGTGCTCTGGGAGTCCTCCTGAAGAAATAGAGGAGGGACTGTATGAACTAAGGGGTCAAAGTCTTATTATTTTTTTTTTGGGTGTATATGTTGTTTTCTTTTTCTTTGGGGCATGCACATGAGAGAAAAACATGCAATGGATGTACTGTCCTTATGTATCTGGTCCACATGACAATTGCTACTTCATTCCAGTTTTCTTGCAAATTATTAGACTTTTCTTACTCTTAATGAATATAAAGTATATATTGTGTATACTTACAAAATGTTCTCTATTCACACATTCAGTGATAGCCATCATTACTCCACTACTTTGAATAGTGATGAGATAGTTAATTTTACTTAAGTACAATAGTAATCATCAGAACAACAAATAAAAAGAAATATTGATAAGGATGGAGAGTAAAAGGAACCTGTGCATGGTGTTGGTGGAATGGAACTTAATCCATGAAATATGAAAATTAATATGGATTTTCTTCACAAAGTTATAAGTAGAACTGCATTTATTTACCTGATTTAGCTATAGCAGTCCTGATCAGATAAAGAATCAAAGGCACTATTTATACATTTATTATTTAAAACTTTGCTTCAAGGAACTGTGGTGGTATTGTGTTCCCTAAAATATTGTGTGCTCCCCGAAATAAACTTATATGGGGTCAGAGAACAGACAGCCACTAGATACAGAGCCACAAATGGTGGCTAGAAAATGGGAAGAGTAAGCCATAGCAGAAGTTGGGTAGTGGTGGTGCACGCCTTTAATCCCAGCACTTGGGAGGCATAGCCAGGTGGATCTCTGTGTGTTCAAGGCCACTTTAGAAACAGCTAAGCATGGTTACCTATGCCTTTAATCCCATAAACCCAGCCTTTAATCCCAGGGAATAATAGAAGAAAGCAAAAAGGTATATAAGGCCTAAGGACCAGGAACTAAGTTAGTTTTTAGTTAGTTAAGCATTTGGCTGGTTTAGCATTCAGGCTTTGGAGCAGCACAGTTCAGCTGAGAGCCATTGGGATGAGGACTCAGAAGTTTCCAGCCTGAGGAAACAGGATCACCAGAGGAACTTGCAAGGTGAGATAGCTGTGGCTTGTTCTGCTTCTCTGATCTTCCTTCCAGCATTCACCCCAAAACCTCAGTTTTGATTTTATTAACAAGACTCTTTAAGATTCCTGCTACAAGGAACTGCATCCTTTTCTTCTAAAACCTTTAGAAATGACATAGAAATGAGATTTTGGATATACAATGCCGTATGCAGAAACAGTCATTGTAATGTATTATTTAATTGTTACATTCATGAAAAATATCAGACATACATCATCAGTTCTAACAAACAGTGTTTAAGTTCTACTCATAAAGAGAAGTAATAAGCATTTATTCTGCATTGGCTCTCCTAGAGATACTGATTACTGTCTGCCATGAGTATTCTCAGCTCATATCAGAAGTGGCCTCTCATCTTTACTGTGATGTGGACACAGTGGTTTAGTCAATAGTGTTATGAACATATGAATTCAGAGGCAATAAATAATGTGTTTGAAATTGCCTACCCATCTTGAAAGCTGAATTTTTGCTACCACTGTTGAGTTAGGCAAGTCATTTTAAATCTATAGTTTTTTCATGTCATAGAAAATGACCCTTGAAGGACCATTAATATATTAGAAATATGATGTCCTATGGATTTGATTATTTGATTGATTTATATAGCATTTGAGTATGAATATATGATAAGTTGATGATCAGCACAAATACATGCACATAATTAGAAAAAATTATAGATACATGTGTAAGGATTTTTATGAGTCTCCAAATATTTATAAGCCAGCCTGTTCTGTGGCTGAACTTTAAATTTTATTATTATTATTATTATTATTATTATTATTATTATTTTATTATTATTATTACATACTTGAGGCTTATATAATCTATAATCTTAGAAAGTTTTGCATATAACAAGACGTGTAATATGTAAATAAAATCATAATGAGATATGAAGTTCATGAATTTCTCCTCTTGAAAAATACAACATGGAAGGCTAGGTGGTGATGGCCCATTCCTTTAATCCCAGCACCTGGGAGACAGAGGCAGGAGAATCTCTGTGAGTTCAAGGCCATCCTGGATTACAGAGTGAGTTCCAGAAAAGGCGCCAAAGCTACACAGAGAAACCCTGTCTCAAAAAAAAAAAAAAAGCAAAAACAAACAAAAAACAACAACAACAACAAAAAAACAAAAAAGAAAAAGAAAAATATAGCATGGAGAAGGCTGGATAACTTGATGGGGTAGAAAGTGTTTCTCTGGCATCTAATGAAGAACAGTTAAAACAAGAATAAATTACTGTACCCCAAAGAGAAAAAGAAGGAAATTTTTGCAAAATTAGCCAAAATAAGCTATGTTAAATGTATAGAGAAAAGTAAATATGACATATTACAAAGACACAAGCCATGCTGAACACAACTCCAACTGCTTGCTTCCCTGTGATATGTGGTCTTTGTAATGAAATACTGCCAGTCTTGCACTCAGTACAAGCCTAGAGTTATCATAAGCCTTAATATCCCTTGAGGGTTTCAGCAGATAGATCAGCCATCAAAAAGAATTCCATCCTATTACTGCATCACCATGGATGCAGTGGCCAGGCACATTCCAGAAGAACCATCTTGCTTAAAAATGAACTACTCTGGGGACCCACAGACAGGGGTTGATCATAAGTTCAGAAGTCTACATTTAACCTGAGGGTAAGCTACAACTGTTGGAGGCAGGTGTGAAAAGAGACTTCCAATGGAAACTAGGCGAAGGATGCAGGCAACAGTAAATTCATCTCAGATGCATGAGAAAGGATAACACCAACATTTATAGGAGGAGGTAGAGCTTATCACCTGAAAATTCTCAAGGTGTTTGAAGACTTGAGTAAAATGCCAGGGAGAAACTAGGAGTTAACCTTCTCTGTAGGCATACAAATAGGAGAAGGTACATGACTAGATAACAGAAGAGGCTAATTTATAAGATGGCTGCTTCTTCCTCACCCTCCTGACTTGAGATAAAAGCTTGGCAACTTAAACAAAAGTCTTACAAGCTCTATCTCCCACCAACAGGCCCCTGACTGATGGACTTGCTCAGTAATTTCAAGGACAGATCAGGTCATGTTAAACAATAGTTTTTGGCCCATAATGCACCCTGTCTTTCTTTAAATTGACTGAACCCAAATTAGGAGAGAAAACTCTTCAGAAACTTTAAAACTCCCATTTCAGGAAAAGAGACTGGACTTTTGGCTTCCTGAGTCTGGCATTCTGCTTTGTAGAATGTCCTTTTCTCTGTGTGTCTGACACATATGTGTTTTTTAATTCCCAGCAAACACCATTCCTCAGCTGTTGATTTTGTCTATGGTGCTTGACAGTTCTCCTTGGTCACCTGTTGTGCTTAAAAATTTTTTCTTGTCTTTTAATTTTTTTATCTCTCAGAGGAAAAGAACCCCATCAAGACCCCTAAACTGTATCGTTTTGGGACCTCATCTCTGAATATTTTCTTAGGACTTTATCACAAAGTCTGAGCCCACATGCTCACCATTCCTTTCTGTAAAGCTTGATCAAGAACTCTGAAATTTCAACTCAGTACTTGACATCAACAATTGCTTTACCTACCAGGGTGATTAGTAACCAGCAGGTCCTAAAAGGATGATGACAGGTCCTCTCTCTGTGGTGTTTCCCCTTCATTTCCAAATGAAACTAGAAAATATCCTCCAGCCTGAAAATTAGACAGCTCAATGTACAAGATCTATGGAATTTGAGAAGGGAGAGCATATTCAAATCATATTAGTTAACCAGCAGAGTGAAATTGCACAAATATTAGAGAAGCTATTAAAGTGGCAGTTCTTTCATTTGTTTTCCACTATAGGTATAAACTATAGGAAAGGTAGCAGTCCACAGTTCAATTCATCCTCCTTGTATATACTCAGCTTTTAAATATCTTTAAGGACAAGGGTCTAATACTTCACTTTTTATTTTCATTTCCACATTGTATTTTGGGTTAGTTATGTCCTTTATATTTTGTTTTTATTTTATCCAAATATTTAGTAGTATATTTTTGTTGTTAGATTAAAGTTTTACTTTTTAATATTTAATTTATTTAAATTTTTACACAAGTTCATCATACTCTCCTGTGATAAGGAAACATGATTTTGAACTTGATGGGATTTAGAATCACCAAAGAAATAAACCTTTGGGCAAATGAACAAGTTAATTAAGGAAAATAATCACTATTGATGTTGATAGATCCATTAAATGTGCTTGGGTACTGAACTGAATCAAACTGTGAAAGCAAGCTTAATCCTGGAATGCATGGCTTTCTGTTTCCTGACTATTGATGTAATATGACCATCTCCTGTAGATGAATTTCTAAATGGTCTTAATAAATAAGAAACACGGAGCCAAATATAGGGGTGAAAGTCTTAGAGATCAGGGAAATAGTAAGAGCCACCACCTAGCCTTAACTCATTATACTTCTGTAACTTCCTAAGAGAGCTACTTCCTGTCTACCCAGGCTTTTATTGCCTTGCTATTCTGCCCTCTCATTGGCTGTTATCACAGCTACATCACTTCCTTGTCACTGTCTATCTGTACTGACCTCCAAGTCCCTATGGTACTGGGATTAAAGGCATGTGTCACCACACTTGGCTGTTCCCTAGTGTGTCCTTGAACACACAGAGACTCTTAAGGGCATGTGCTACCACTGCCTGACTTTTGTGTTAATGGCTTGCTGTTACCTCTGATCTCCAGGCAAACTTTATTCATTATAATACAAATAAAACATCACCATAATCTGCTTCATACTATCGATGAAATTGATTATAAACTTAAACTGTAAGCCAGTTTATATAATCATTATGATTTTGCTATAATGAAATCTGGGAAACACGTGCATATGATGCTTGCCTTCCTTAG
This sequence comes from Onychomys torridus, assembly GCF_903995425.1. Lineage (NCBI taxonomy): Eukaryota > Metazoa > Chordata > Mammalia > Rodentia > Cricetidae > Onychomys > Onychomys torridus. The sequence goes on along the minus strand of NC_050460.1, from coordinate 22,981,824 downwards.
ACCTTCTTAGTCCACTTAATATGTTACCTAGTGTCATTCAGTTTACATAAAATGGCAAAACTCCATTCTTTATTGCTGAAAAAATTGAAATTTCAGTGTTTGTAATTTCCCCATCATATGTTCCTTTTTTTGGAAATAAAAGAAGTCCTAATTTAATTAAGTTGCCTTTATCATGAAATTGCCCACATAAGAAAAGTTAACTAAAATACAAAATCATCATCAATTAATGTGGCAGATGCTATGATAAAGCTATGTGATTCCTAAACTTTGAAACTGGTTTGTAGGTGGAATGAGGCAGAGTTTGGGATTTGAGGCTAGAAAAAGCATTAGTACACTTTAGATAGACTTTTATCAACCATTCTGTTAAGATATGGGAAGTCTATGACCTGGAAGCCTAGCTCATGAGTTTTCCACAAAGAACAAGTGCAGTGTAAGTAAACTGGAGTAAAGGCTGTTCATGTTATATTCCAGAAAAAAATCTAGACACATTTTGCCTTCTTATGAGAACTTGAATGAGGAAAATTGCAAGAATAATGAATTAATTTGTTTGGCAGAGTAATTTTCAAGATGGCATAGCATATTTATCAGGATTCTCTAGACCATAACTGATTGGATGAATATATATTTAGAAAGGGTTTGTTTTATTGGCTTATTTAATGTATGCTACAGGATCAGGTAATAGTTGATCACGTACTAGATAGCCTGAGAAACCACTAGTATCTTAATCTATATAACTTTATGTCTGATCCAATTTGGTGCTGAAGACTAGGGCTGATTTTGCAAGGGAACTAGACTTCATGTTGCCAGATCAAAGATGGTGGATTCCAGTGTCAACAGGAAACAGAGGCAAAAAAGAAGAAATACACACATCAGCAAAGAGTGAAGGTATGTAGTCAGGAAAAAAAAAACAAAAAACAAAAAAGCCTGCTATGCTGATAGATCTCTTGATACCTAAGTCATTGTCAGAAAGTGCTGCAAATTTTATGGAGAATCTTTCCTTTACAGCCTTCAGGAAATACCCTCACAAACCTGGCCAGGAACACGCCCTTAGCTGATCTCAAATATGATCATGTTGACAAAATTATAGAGACTATTTGGGCTGGGACATAGTTACCTACTGCTTTCATCTTTGTCTAGAGTAGGAAGGAGTAAAACAAAAAGCAGAAAGATGTCCAGCTTAGCAGGGAAAATAATTTCAGCAAGCATAACATCACAGATAATCAGAGTTTGAAAGTATTTGTAATTGTGTTAATCTTACTGTCATTTAACAGAAATATTACTCTCTATACCAGGTCAACAGGATTGTGATCCCTGGAGCAAACATCACCATTAAAGGTTCCATCTTATAAAATGCAAACTTAATAGGTGAGTCTTAGCTGATAATGTCACTGAATAAAGTAGTATGTGCCCCTAAACAACACTCTAGAAGAATATTCCACCAGCCATAGAAGATAACACACAAAGGCAAATGTGTGGTGGTATTGTGTTCCCCAAAATATTGTGTGTTCCCTGAAATAAACATATCTGGGGTCAGAGAACAGACAGCCACTAGAACAAAGCCAAAAATGGTGGCTAGAAAATGGGAAGAGTAAGCTATAGCAGAAGTTGGGCGGTGGTGGTGCACGCCTTTAATCCCAGCACTTGGGAGATAGAGCTAGCTGGATCTCTGAGTTCAAGGCCACTTTAGAAAGAGCTAAACATGGTGACCCACGCCTTTAATCCCAGAAACACAACCTTTAATCCCAGGGAGTGGGAGCAGAAACAGAAAGCTATATAAGGCGTGAGGACCAGGAACTAGGGGAGGAAAGAGCATGTAGTGAGTAAAGCATTCAGTTGGTTAAGTGTTCAGGCTTTGGAGCAACACAGTTCAGCTGAGATTCATGTGGAGGAGGACTCAGAAGCTTCCAGCCTGAGGAAACAGGATCACTTGAGGAACTAGCAAGGTGAGATAGCTGTGGCTTGTTCTGCTTCTCTGATCTTCCAGCAATCACCCCAATAACTGGCCTCGGGTTTGAGTTTTATTAATAAGAACTTTTAAGATTCCTACTACACATATGGAACTGCAGTGCAAGGAATCTAGACTCTATATGGAGCTGACAACAGAGCTTAGCAATGGTATCTGTATGATATTTGTTTGGAAATCATGAAAGGTGAAACATTAAATGTTCATGGGGTCTTTTACCATGGATTCATAGAGCTGCTGAAGTGAGACAATGTGTGGCCTGGTCAGGAAGCCCTGAGATCTATTTTGTAAATCTGGGAGAAAGAAGTCTAAGTTTCAATAATACTGTACAGTGTTGATGATGCCAAAAATACAGGATGTCAGCCTAAAGTACAGAGACAGGCTGCTGCAAGAGCAAATCTATGTGTCAAAATGGTAGAGCTGGAGTTGGCAGGACTACCCAGGCACCTTGGAGACCTAATTATGCCCTAATGAGTCTGAGATGCCTGACCACATAGTACCTTATGATTTGACCTTTGCCCAACTGCGTTTCTCTCTTACCTTAACTAAGTTTTCCTCATTGTCTTTGTTTCTTTCTTTTGAATGGGAAAATCTACTCATCTTGAAATAATGCAACTTGATTATTCACTTCACAGAGTCTAATAGACAAAAAGTTGCCTGCATCCATAGAGTCTTCATTGAACACCTTTGAACAGTATTGGAGCAGAAGGTACATAGCTATATTCACTATATATAAATTTATTCAGCACTAGGGTCCTGCTCTGAATAAATTGTAGCAACATGCTGAGTATCAGCATCCATCACTGTGTGCTTCCAGAATGTGGGAACAATGTGACCAGCTGCTTCATGTTCATAAAGCTATGCCCTGTGGATCACAACAGTCTGTAAACTCAACCTGTGGGCTAAAATAAGCCCTTCCTTCCTTAACTTGTTTTTGTAATGCATTCTGTCACAACAATCACCCAAGTGATGGACTTCATCTCCTATATCACTTACCTTCTCTGTACTGCCACCCCACCTTCCCACTTATCTGCTCTGATCCCCTAAACAAGTTTACTTTTACTTTCATTTTATGAATACATACATGATTTTGCTATAATGAAATTTGGGAAGCACATGCTTATGATGCTTGCCTTCCTTAGACCTTCTAAGTCCACTCAATATGTAACCTAGTGTCATTCAGTTTATATAAAATGATAAAACTCCATTCTTTATTGCTGAAAAAATTGAAATTTGGGTGTTTGTAATTCCCCCATTATAACTTAGCTATGTAAAATAGTTAATCAGTAAACATTAGTGTGCCAGAATCTCTCTGATGTGTTGACATGGAGTCTTTTGTCTAAATACTTAGGATTGGTACAGCACGGTCACAGCAATTTCATTTAATGTTTTGAGCCCCCTCCACATTGTTTGCCAGGGTCTAAAATAGTTTACACTCTCATTTACTGTACAAAAGACTTCAATTTTGTCAACATCTGTGTCAGCATATGCTGTTGTTGTTTTCATAATGACTGCCATTCTGACTGGGGTAAGATGAATCTCAGCAAACACGAAACCAATGAGTTAAATATAGAAATCAACACCCACAGTTACAGCCGCCTGATTTTCCACAAAGGCACCAAAGCTACATACTAGAAAAAAATAGCAAATGGTGCTTAGCAAGATGAGATATGGTCATGTAGAAGAACAAAGGAAAATATGTATCTCAAACCTTAACAAAATACATGAAACTTCCAAACTGCTAAAGAAAAGCACAGCTAAAGCATTTCAATTGCTAAGTAAGGACTTTTTCTGAAGGAGACACAAATACCAAAATGTGAAATCCAAAATTTTATCACATATAATAGTATAACATAACATAATATAATTAACTTAATATTATAAAAAAAATATGCCCAGCAAAAGAACTGATAATCAGAGAAAAAAGGCAGCTTGTGGAACTAGGAAAATCATTTTTTTCCCCGAGACAGGGTTCCTCTGTGTAGTTTTGGTGCCTGTCCTGGATCTCACTCTGTAGACCAGGCTGGCCTTGAACTCACAGAGATCCACCTGGCTCTGCCTCCCAAGTCCTTGGATTAAGGGCATGTACCACCACTGTCGTCTGGCAGAAAACTCATTTCTTCATGTACATTCTATAAGGAAATGAAAATAATTACAAACAAGAAAAGCCAAATCATGTAGTCCCAAAAGCATTTAAAAACTGAACCTTATAGTTTTCAATATAAGCAAATGACCCAATAAATATTTTTTAAAAGTGTGTGACTATTTTAGTCAGCAGGAAAACACTAATGAAAACTGTTTGAAATTCCATCTCACCTATAATCTACCACACAGAAATCAAGTAGCAACAAATGCTGGCAAAGAGGCGGGGCAAAAGAAATGCTTATTTACTTATTTAGTGGTGGAAGAGTGAGGAGGAGGAGGAGGAAGAGGAGGAAGAGGAGGAGGAGGAAAAGGAGGAGAAGGACGAGGAGGAGGAGAGGAAGGAGGAGGAGGAGAAGGAGGAGGAGGAGGAGGAGGAGGAGGAGGAGGAGGAGAAGAAGAAGAAGAAGAAGAAGAAGAAGAAGAAGAAGAAGAAGAAGAAGAAGAAGAAGAAGAAGAAGGTGAAAAAAAAGATGATGACAATGAAGAGAAGAAGGAAGGAAATTAGGAGGGATGGGGGAGAGACAGAAGAGGAAGAGGGGAGGAGGAGACACCAGAATGTCTCCAAGTCAACATATCACAGAGCTCCTCACCCAACTGTTTATATTGCTGCATGATTTATATCTAAAAATAGGACAAGTCTAGATGTCCACCATGGACTGGAAACATAACATATGGTACCCATACACAATAGAAATGTATTCAGATATAACAAAAATAAGAACATGACATTTGGTAGCAAATGGACAGAGTTGGAAATCATTATGTTAAGCAAAATAAGCTAATCTAAAGAGAAAAAAATGACGTTCCTTTTCTCCTTTGTCAAATCTAGATTTAAAGGTGTGTGTGTGTGTGTGTGTGTGTGTGTGTGTGTGTGTGTGTGTGTGTTGTGTGTGTTCCTGTATGTATGTGTTTACATAATGATAGTAGAAAGGGAACCATGGAAAGAGTGGGAAAATAATCTTAAGGGAAAGGGCAAATGAGACAATGAAGGGTAATGAGATGCATATGACAGGAAAACCAAGACAGTAGCCAGGAAACATGAAGGGCAGGAAGGGACCAGTAAGAAGAAGTAAACTACTGTGGGGCATGACAGATGGGGTGAGGGATGAGTTACAGCACTGCATAATGACATATATACATGAAAAGCCACAAGGCAACCCATTAGTTCATATCTATAAAATAAAGGTAAAATCATTTTTGCCTAAAAATTGTTTGACTTATTCAGGAAAGACAAAAATGAAGAAATGATTTTGTGAGGCTTTTTTTTCACAATTTGTAAAAATTTCATCTCTGTTTCTAAAGGTTTTCTGTTTGCTATTTAAACCTTACTTTTTTATTATAATAAACATATAATATTTTTCATGATTATATACTATTATATCTTGGTCTATTACCATGCAACATGATGGATCATGTACCATACTCTGTCTCCAAACCACCCATGTAAGCCTGTCATCTATGAGACAGTTTCAGGAGTGAATGTCACTATCTCCAGCCAATACAGTTTATAGACGGATCTGGTATTGGCAGAATCAAGCATAGTCTGGTGTAAACACTTTGAAGAATACTGGCATGGGCACCTCTAACTTTGCCAGCAAGTTTACTCTGAGAACCTAGTTATTTTTAGGAAATTAGAAAAATCATGAATGTATTTTAGAGTAAAAGTTCAAGAACCAAAGGAAGTAAACACGAGCAATACTCTACTTTACTAGGAGGACCAGAGTAAACACATATTTGTCATGTTAACTAACATTCTGCTTCCCCCTCTCTCCCTCCCTCCCTTCCTCCCACCCTCCTCTTTTCTGTACTTCCTGTTAGACTTATGTCCCCCATAAACTGTACTTTAAATTATTTAAATACAATATTGCAAAAGTAACTATGGCAAAGTCCATCTGCTCCAAAACACAAGGGACCCTTAGAAAGGCAGGAGTAGGAACTAAAGAGTGACTTTGAAAGTCATGCTATCCATCACAGTGCCATCTAGTCACATTTTCCATTGTTCCTCTCCCACTTGAAGTTGCTTTGGGGAAAAAAAATGCCTTTGCTTTTGGGTAAGTTTGGCAGTATCTCAGCCATAAGCACAAGTTACCCATAAACTCTGGCAAACGTACCTGTTCTCACTGTGTGAGAAACTCTTTTCCACCTGGGAGCTGGGGGCAGCTAGGTAGATGAGAGGACTTTTCCCCTATATTGTGAGTGAATGTTGCTGGCGGAGCTGGAGGATGAGCTCAGTGGCAGAACAGAACTTCAAGAAGCCTGGGTTTTCTGTAGGGTAGTTTCCAATCAGGACACTGATAACTTTTGCCATTACTGTTTGCCGGATATTAACATTGAAAGCTCATATTCTGTTGTACTGTTCAGCTTTTACTATCATCTTGACACATACTACAATCACCTGAGAAGAAGTAACCTCAAGTGAAAACTTACCTAGAGCAAATGGGCCTGTAGGCTTCTCTTTTGGTTTTTTTTGTCCTAAGGCTCATGAACGTGTAACTGTGCATTGACTGGAAGTACTGTCTTTCTTTTTGTTATTTGAATGCCGCGTATCTACCCAAAAGTAGTCAAGTAATCATTATTATACTTCACTGTAAAACAGATCTCTTGAACTTCTTGTTTCTTTCTATTTGAAGGCACTTTATGTTGAAAAACGTTCCCCTCAACCATGATCCCAGTCTCTGGTAACATTGTACAAACCCAATTATTAATTCTGTGGGGTGTTTTTTGGGAGTGTGTACTAGTGAGTTTAGACCTCTGTTCTAGTGCTTGTTACAAGTGTACTCTACCAGTTAAATGCATTACTAGCTTAGTCTGTAATTTTATGATTTCAACATCTTTAGATTCAAGATATAAATGATATGGTGATATTTTCTGTGTGCCATTTGCTTGATTCCCTAACATGAAATATTCTAATTCATTTTATACTTTATCAAATAACATAGTGCCTGTGTACTTTTCTATAACAACTGTGCTTGTTTAAATTTCTTTCAGTGGTGTGAAAGGATATACTTCGGTTCATGTCCTTCTCAATATTCAGTTTATTGTGCTCTTTCAACTATATCCTTTCTACCACGGATGAGGTGATAAGTGTCGAGAAGGATATTTGGTGACCTTCTGTATAACTGTCTTCCTTTATCCTTAAGACAGGGTATCCCACTGACTTCAAATCTCACTGACTTCAAGCTAGACTGGTGGGTCAGCCATCCACAGTAATCCTCCAATCTTTGCTCACCATAGTACTGGGGTTGCAGATGTGCTTACATACCTATGCTTAGACTTTTATATCAGTCCTGGAATCCAAACTCAGTTTCTTAAGCTGTTTTCAGCTTTCTCTCTTTCCTGCTGAGCTATATCATCAGCCAGTATTATCCTGTCTTAAAAGTCTATAGTCATTGTATATGTGTGTGTTCAAACACAGTTATTTGAATATGAAATATCAACATTTGCCTTATATTTCTCATACTTGGTCCCAACTGGTAGCAATAATTTTGGAAATATAGAAACTTTATTTGATAGTTCAATTCCTGAAAGTAGGAATTGAACACTGGAGGAATAACTTCGAAAGTTTCATATGGACACTGGTGACTTCTCCTGTAATTCCTGTCCACCTTGAGGTAGGTATTCTCTGTCCACCATGAGGTAGTTGTTCATTGACAGTAAAATCAACATAAATCTAGAACTACACATTAATGAAGCGCCCAACCATAGAGCAATAGCCTCAGTGTATGCCTGACTACTCAGTGAAGTTCCTACCTTTCTACTGAGGTCCTTACACAAACTGGATAGTAAACCCTAGAGAGACACACAATCTGTGAATGCTTTCTTCTATTCCATAGTTTTCCTCCTCATTAACTTGCTTATGTCCTGTGTTAGATGAAAATTTTGGGTTGTGATGTACTGTTTTGTTTGGTTTTGATTTTGAATCCATAACCCCTAAAATGGATTTCTCAGAATGGATATATGAATCTTTTACTATTTTATAACTGCAGATTATATGATTTCAGAATTTGCATTTAAATATTTTACCCATTTGAAGTGATTGTCTATCTATGGTTTGTGACGTGATTTAATTCTGCTACATAAGGATATCCACTTGCCCCGAAATACTCATTGAAGACATAATGTGTCACTGTGGTGTCATTTTTGTATCTTCATTCAAGAGTAGCTTATTAAACATGCACAAGTTTATATCTGTATTAATACTTTTTTCAGATTTTTTTTAATTCAAGTAATTGTAAATATGAAAACAGATGGTAATTATATACTTGGACAAATAATGGCCAGAAAAAGTGAAAAAGGTGGTCCCTACACCCTTTTTCCATCTAAATGTGTTCCCCACCTCCTTCAGCTACAGCATCCAAGGGGAAATAATCCACTTTCTGTGGGATGGGATAGTCAGTACATAGTCTGCTGCACTGAGCTCTTCTTCTCTAGAATATGCTGGGGAGGGAAGAACTGTAGGATGAACATTTAAAGTAGTTGAAGTAACAATAGTGATGTCTACAAATGCACATTGAGCAGAAAACAATACAACTGTCTAGAGGTAGTTTGTAAACAGTGGAAAAGATTGAACAGTGCCTTCCTTGGTGGGTATCGAGGAGCAAGAGGTGGTGTAGGTTAGCTCCTAATTAGTGTCTCATTAGAGGTAAGTAAACATCGGAGAGTAGAAGCAGAGACGTGAATGAATCAAGCCACCTGCCTTAGATAAAGCCGTGGAATAGGATTTCATCTTGGAGGTAGATGTCAACTCCTTATCTGTCACTGTACTTGGTCCCAACTCCCAGGTGAAATCAAGGTGGGTAGGGTTTTCCAACCTATGAAGGAACTAGGTAAGGTAGGACTCAAGTGACTGAGAATCCACCTGGTGACAGTTGGGTCAGGGACTTTCAGGGATCCAAGCATCCTCTATACTCGCTATACCTGCTGCTATCAGGTCAGCCAACGGGGCTTGTCGAAACAAGATCTGGCTGAGTCACAGGATCCTCCACAGGGAAGGCAGAAACAGAAAAGTAGATACCACAGAAAGCAATGTCTCCAAAGAAGGTGCATAGCAGGATAGTCTATGACTAAGTGAGTAGTGAGTGAGCCTTGTTGGGAGAGGGCAAGAGTGCAATATCAAGCAGAGGACTAAGACTGAGCTGAATCTCTGCTCTAATAGGCACCTCAGAGCCTGTTGATGGCATGTTAATTTGCTATGTGTGCTGGAGGGATCTGTGAGTTGGGTAGGACGTCCAGTCCCAGGGGATAGCTGCTTCCTGATGGCTAATGATACTGCTCCTTCTCCAAGGACTCCTAGGAGATGCCTTCCTTTTCCTCCTTGTCCAGATTTTTGGACACACACAGAAACACACACTTTATTTCCTCCCTGGAGCTATAGTAGAATTCTGCATCTTGCAGCTCACTTATTTTTGCCCAGCTCTGGTCAGCTCCAAGTCACTTTTTAGCATGAATCTTAAAAGGTCTTATTAATAAAAACAAACCTGGAGCCAGGTACTGGGGTCAACACTGGAAGATCAGAGAAGCAGAACAAGCTACAGCTTCCTCACCTCGACAGTTCCTCAGCTGATCCTGTTTCCTCAGACTAGAAGCCTTTGAGTCCTCATCCAAATGGATCTCAGCTGAACTATTGCTCAAAAGCCTAAAAGCTTAACCAGGCCTAATTCCTCAAACTCATGCCTGAAGTACCTTTCTGTTTCCTGCCATCACTTCCTGAGATTAAAGGCATGAGTCACCATGCCTGGCTGTTTCCAGTGTGGCTTTCAACTCATAGAGATTTTGATGGATGTCTGCCTCCCAAGTGATAGGATTAAAGGTGTGTATGCCACCATTTTCTGGCCTCTATGTCTATCTAGTGGCTATTCTGTCCTCTGACCCCAGATAAGTTTACTAGGATGCACAATATATTGAGGGACACAATAAATCACCATATCACTTTGGTGTTGGCATTTGCCTAGACTCCTTGGGAGCTTCCTTTGTTTGGCCTGTACTTGCTTAGCTTCCCAACCCCTTCTTTTTTTCTGTATATATGCTAAAGCCTGGTTCATCTTCCTTCTCTATGGAAGCATGAAATGTGACATCTGGAATGACCTTGTAGCCACAGAAGAAAGGGCCCAGGGACCAAACCCCTGTTAAAGTTCTTTCATATGTGTTATAAGTTTCTGGCGATAACGTGGTGTTTTGATAACGGTAATGTAATATTTCAAAGTCACACAGTGTTGTGTCTTTGGGATTGTATTTATCTTTCTTTATTATTATTATTTTCAATATTTTGTTTAGTTTTGAGAATATAATTTGACTAAAATTCTACCTGCCCTTTTGTCCCTCTGAATAGTCCAATATACCTATCCCTGCTCTTTTTAAATTCATAGCCTCTTCTTTTTCACTAATTGTTATTGCATGCATGCATGCACTTCATATATATGCATATATATATACATATACATATATACATACACACATACATATATATGTGTGTATATATAAACTCCTATAAAGTCCATATAATGTTCCATATATATGTTTTCAGTACTTAACCAACCATTTGACACTAGACAAACAAAAATGATGTGCTATTCTCAGGTTAAAACCATTTAAATGCTATGTTTTTTGAATATTAAATTTAGGACTTTTTATTGCTACAAAAATGACTTGAGGACTTTAATATTCTTTTAATTCCCCCTCTCTCTCTGTCTCTTTCTGTCTCTCTGTCTCTGTCTTTGTGTGTGTGTGTGTGTGTGTGTGTGTGTGTGTGTGTGTGTGCGCCACAGCTCGTATTCCTTGAAGTCAGAGGGTAATTTGTAGAAGGTTTTTTTTTTTCCGTTCACTATATGTTCCTAAGATCCAGTGTGGTGACAAGCCCACTTACCAACTGAACCATCTCACCAGTCAGCTTTGCAATTTTATAGACATTTCATTAAGTGTGCAGATCACTCAGTAATATTAATTCTCAATCAACAAGAAGATTTTCCAATTTGCTTGTTCTCTAATTTTCTTATCTAGGTCTCATAGATATGTAGTTGTAAGTGAATATATAATTTCTTGGTAAAATCTTTAAGTATAACATTATATTTTTCATATTACAAACAATATATTTTCCTTCAGAAAGTTTTTTTGTTTATACAAAATATCCACTTTTATATTGACTCCATGTATTGCAATGTTACAAAATTCATTTTTATTTCCAATGCTTTGTTATTTTTTAAATATTATTGCATTTTTTATTTGTTCCCTCTTTCTGTCATGTGTGTGTGAATGTATCTGTGGCAATTCTTTGTTTTATATTTGGAGGTCAAAAAACAACATCTCACCAGTTTTAGTTATGTTATTTTTAATTCAAATCTTTGGAGAACCATGAAAGAAAAATTTTAACTTTATCATAGGCAATGAAAAATCATATGCTTCTTAGATTTTCATAAATAATTCAATATAGTTGTAAGAGACATTTTGTTATTACATAGCCCAAATTCTAACTCTTTGTCTAAGGAAAGATGAAATGTATGTGAGTATATTTACCAGTCTTGTTTCACATATCATTGACTCACAGGATGAAGAGGGGAAACGAATTCCTGTATGTTTTCATAAGCTATATTGGGTCTTAGTTTAGGTTTTCTATTGTTTCTAACTTTTTAAACGATTAAACAATGTCATAAAGATTTACAAAACTCTTGACTTTATTGATGTAGTCACATTTTTATTCATATGCAGAAATGCATCTTACTTGTTTCTCATTAGGAACATAGTAAAAATTATTGTATGATGACTTCTGAAACATTAATTTTGTTAAATATTTCCACAACTGGATACTTGCTATGACCCTTCTTACCATGACAAAATGCTCTAGACCTTCATCCCATTTTCTGGTCCCTCAGTCTGCCCACTATATATATTGTAACTTGAATGATGTACTCCCCTTTGATGTTGAATTCTTTCCTCAGAAGCTTTTCTGTAGGATTAACCTAATTTCTATGCTCAGCAAAATTCTAAGTAAAGAAAGAATTCCTCTAGAGCTTAATTTAAGCCTGGGGGCATGGATAATACCTCCAATGACCAGGGTGGTAACTTCACCTCAGGGGAAAAAATGTGGAGCAGGACAATAGTGTCAGAATCTGAGAGGTCTTATTTAACTTTGGAGTGCACATTTTCTAACATAAAGTATAAAATGCTGAGTATGGCTACTAAGAGAATTTTTGTGACAAAGAAGAGAATACTACATTATGTGCAATGAACTGTATTGATGAAAATTTCTCTCCAGGTTGCCATGACAACTCTTGTATTTTTTTTCAATAACATGTAGTAGACTATTAAGTGATGAACTAGATGGGATTTGAAAAGGGATACTGTCATTCACAGAGACACATTTCGTCAGATATCTTTAAAGGGACCCCAGAAGTATCGTGCTTTAACAAATGACTTCTTATCCTTAGGCTATTCCTATGGATGATAGAAATAAATAAGAAAAGCAATCTAGATTACCAAGTTCAATGTTCTTCTTTCATGTTGTTGATGTCAACTTTTAGCTTCAAAGTGAGTCCTATCACTTTCCATCCAGGTTTTTATTTTAATATTACGAATATAAAACATGTCCTATTTAGTTTTCATTAAAATAAATAAGACCAGCTTACATTTGACTCAAGTACTCAATTATATTAAAGAATGTAATTCCTGACACTCCCATTGTTATAGATATTTATTTCAATTCTCCTTATTATTGTATTCAGAGTTTAGAAATCATGAAATTATATTTTACAAAGAAAGTGCATAAAGAACCATCCAGTTAGGACTAGAAAGATGTCTCAGCAGATAGGAATACATGTTGCTTTCAGAGCATTCAAGTTCAGTCCATTAATACGTTATGAGCAGTAGTAGCTATGACATCATCTGTGGCCCTCCATGGACACTCACAACATAAAGATACACATGCACAGACAAACACAAATAAAAATAAAATAAATCTTTAAAAATTTATCAATATTTATCCCATTTTTGTTTGAAACAAGTAGCATTCTCTTTTGTTCCTAGAACATTCATTGTTGTCAGCCTACCATATGTACCTTGGTTCCCTTATCCAAGTAGCAGAAAAAATTACTAGAACAGATAATAGTAGAAAATGATAAATAAAAAATAAAAAATAATTCCTAGAAACTCCAATGTAATAAGTTAATATGAGAGAAATCAGTCAGAGTCCAGAGAGGAGGAAAACAGATATTTTCACAGGTTTTCTTAAAACTGAAGAAAACAGAGATAATGTCTAAAGAGGAAGAAAGATTTTAAATCACAATTGATAATTTAATTATACCACAATGAGGAAATAGATACAAAAATATGCATCTGTGTGCAATGCCAAGATGTATGGGGTCATAGAAATTGTCAAGTCTTTACAGACTTTATCTGTTAATGAGGAAGGAGAGAGTTGTGTTTAAAATATCACAATGAACTTTGAATAATTTGTTTTCAAGGTTGGACATAAACAGTGATTATTTAATGAGCATTAAGACCCTTGGTGCTGCAGATTGATTATTTTGTCAAAAATCAGGTTTCTCTAAATCACTTATTACATTCATTCCTAAGTTGCACTTAATTCTCTTTATGGATTAAATGTGTAATATCATTCATGAGTTATGTGTTTGTTAACTATTTAGTCTCCATTTGGTGGTCGTGTTTGGAAACACTGGATCCTTTGGTTGTTGGGATCTAAAAGAATGATGCTGGATGACAATATAGCTAAGCACGGGGGTTAGAATCCTATCCTGCTTCTGTCTGGAATCCTGTGCTTCCTGTTTGGATGCCAAATAAGCAGTTGTCCACTGTCTAAGCTTTCCCACCATGACAGACGGAATCCCAGTAAACTGTGAGCCAGAATCTATCTTCCTTGACATTGTTTTTGTCAGGTATTCTGTGAAAAGGAAGAGAAAAATAACTAAGGAAAAAGAAATGAAATAGGTCCTAGAAGGATGGTTAAGTGGTTAAGTACACTTGCAGAGGACCCTAGTTCAATCTCCAGCATCTGTAGGCCTGGGCATAATGATCAGTAACTTTAAGTTCAGGAAATTTGATGTTGTCTTCTGTCCTCTATCTGCACCAGGCATGAACGTGGTACACATACATACATGTAGACAAAACATTCAGACACATACAAATTAAAGAAAAAGTAATGTAAAAATAAAATAGTGAAATCATCCTTTGTGGTTAAGTTTTTGTTTGTTTGTTTATTTTGTTTTGTTTTTCAAGTCAGGGTTTCTGTGCGTAGTTTTGGAGCCTATCCTGGACCTCACTTTGTAGACCAGGCTGGCCTCGAACTCACAGAGATTTGCCTGGCTCTGCCTCCTGAGTGCTGGGATTAAAGGTATGTACCATCACCACCTGGCTATGGTAAAATATTTTAAGAAATTTTCTAGTATCTGGCAAAAAATATAATTAGTCATGACTTATGTCTTCAGATTTTTTTTTTTTTATTTTAGAGAAATTCTCCAAACATGCATACAACTACACTGGTATAAAAGGCTATTTAATTTTAAATCTTTTATGTACCATGAATATTAGATACCAGAGTTGAAATAGCTTGGCATGTCTTTATTTATGTATTTATTTATGTCTTTATTTATGTATGTATGTATGTATGTATGTATGTATTTATTTATTTATTTATTTATTTATTATGTGTTTTAATTTTATGCATCAGCCATGGGTTCCCCTGTCCTCCCCCCTCCCGCCCCCATCCCCACCTTCCCCCCAACTCTCCCCTCCATTCCCATGTGCTCCAGGACCAAGACACCCTTGGGGATTCATTTAAACCTGGTGGATTCAGTACAGGCAGGTCCTGTCTCCTCCTTCCAGACTGAGCATGTGTCCCTGTGTAAGCCAGCTCATGCACAGCTGTCATCTACTTTGTAAGATAAATTACTGGAAGAAAAACCCCAAAGATATAATTCTTTTTAGGTATATCTGCGTCACAAACTTTTGTGAATCTTCAGCATATAACATATGAAACATATGAAAGCATGTAAACACATAGGTTGCACTATGTTGATTCTTTTTATTAGCCTGAGAATCAATTCATATTTACATGAAATTACATAACTAGTATTCTTTTGTGACAATTCACACTCCAGAAAACAAAGCTATGTCCTGGCTCAAGGTGAATGAGATTGCTGCTTAGTCAAAAAAGTTAGGATACATGACAAAAAACTGATGTCACTGTGAGCAATAAATTACAGAACATACTTGCTACCAAATCTTGAATTATGTTCTTTGTACTACTCTTTAATAGCTTCCTTCACCAAACTAAAACATAGAAAAACAATCAATGCAAAATTCTGTCATTAGACTGTTGAAGAAAGTTGACACGAGACAGACTACTTTCCAGTCACTGTGGTCTTGGTAGGCTAAATTATCATCTTAGTTATACAACGCACTTGATATGGGAAAACATGGCATAATGTCAAGTGCTCTGCATACGTTTTTAAAAAGTGGAATTGTGTACCAGTTACTCTTATTTGACAAACAACCTATTTTACTTAATTGGCCTATATTTAAAGTTAATGAGCCACAAAATCCTGACATCATAACTATTCAGGGTACCCGTTAGTTTTTTATTTAACAAATTGAAATCAGCTATAATCTCAGAGGACTGAATGCACAGTAAATATTTTTTCTTGATCTTAATGAAATCTAGTTAAGGTAAAAAAAAAAAAATGATTAAAATAAATAATGAAAACCGTCCTGGTCTCTTACATATAGTGGATATAGGGATTGTTTTCCCACTTATGCTAGGTTGTTAGTATAATTTCCCAAGTAAATGTAACTATTTTATATATTTTATTGAAGCATGTTATTAATTTAGTTAGTTGGTTAGCTTTTCAGATGATTTTCTTATTTTATGTAGTGCATTATTTGTGATCTACTTACACAAAATAAATGTCAATATTGAAGCATGTTATCAATTTCACACATTATTCTTTACTAGATTTTTTTCTTTCTGTACTAAACACCACAGTTTATGTAACATTGGGCATTTCTAATCTTACATATAATTATCTCCTTCATTTTTACCCACTAGAAATATCAAGTGCACATTTGGCCAGCAGAAGCATGTCTCAATGACATAGAAATGGAGTTATTATCTAAATCATTCCCTTCTTTTCTGACTCATTTAATCTAACTCCAAATGCGTGATGGGAGAATGTCCTTGTCTCATGAAACTTAAATGCTGAACTTTGAAATGTGTTTGTATAACTGTAATTGATCATGGATATTTCACTTGAAGAGCATGAGTTCTTTAATTTTAACTATGTATTAATAATCAAATTATTAGATCTATCATTATTACTCTAGAGGACCACAGTTGTAAATATTGCAATAAAATAATGATGATTATTAGAAAATGCATACCAAGATGAAAATATAACATGTACCTATATCTATAAAATCCAAATTTTATGTACATTTTAATATACACTAATTTATAAACAATTTTTAATTAAAATTTTTCTGGTTATTAATAAATTGTATTAAATGATATGTTCTGGCTTATTCAAGGTGGCCTGGGGTTCTACATGTAATATGATAAAGGTTATTTAATATCTTGTATAAATTTCTGTAGCTAGAGAGTTTTCTCTCTGGGTCCCGCCGAGCCCCAGCAGTCTGACAGTCCACTTATAAAATAAACACACCAACGCTTATATTATTTAAACTCTTTGGCCTAATGGCTTAGGCTTCTTGTTAACTATTCTTAGATCTTAAATTAATCCATTTCTATTCATCTATAAGTAGCCACATGGCTCATGGCTTACCTGTACCTTACATCTTGCTTGTCATGGCGGTGCCTTGCTGTATCTCTCTGCCAGAGCCTTCCACCTCCCAGCATTCCCTCCTCTCTTGTCCTGCCTATACTTCCTGGCTGGCTACTGGCCAATCAGCATTTTATTTATACAGAACAATATCCACAGCAAATTTCATATTTTATTCTCAGCCATATGTGATGTACTTTGTTTTTATTTTTTAAAATTAAAATGTAATTATATCATTCCCCTTTCCCTTACTTCCCCTAATCATTGCCATCCCCCTCCAACAATACATGGTCTTAGTTTCTTTCATATCCTAGTTACATATAAATATAAAACACATATAAATATAAAATATTACCTGTTAAGTCTCTTTCATTTTGCTTAGATGTATAAGATTTTGGGAAATGGACTCCCTAATTGATTATTCATTACCAAATAATATACTTTCAGGATAGAAATATTTCCTTTTGTGAAATATAAGCATATATTTTCTATCCAAGAATAAAATTTGCTAGGATAACCTATCAGGTAGTACATACAAGTCTTATTGTCATTCTAAGACCAATAATATCTGCTAAATGTCCCATGAAAGCTACCTAATATCAAAATTGTTAGTGTAGGAATATAGTCAGAGAGATTCAGAAGGCGGAATGGAATCAAATGTCCAAGGCCAACATGAGCAAATTAGTGAGGGACTGTCTCAAAAGTACAAATTAAAAAAAAAAAAAAGACTGAAGACATAGCTCAGTGGTAGAGTGCTTGCCTTCCATGAGTGAGACCCCACGTAAATGCCTAGTATGGCCAAGAAATATAAATAGATAGATAGGTATATAGATAGATAGATAGATGGATGAATGGATGGATGGATAGATAGATAGATGGATGGATGGATGGATGGATGGATGGATGGATAGATAAATAGATAGATGGATGGATGGATGGATGGATAGATAGATGATAGATAGATGGATGATAGATAGATAGATAGATAGATAGATGATAGATAGATCGATAGATAGATGATAGATAGATGGATGGATAGATGGATAGATAAATAGATAGATGGATGGATGGATAGATAGATGATAGCTAGATGGATGGATAGATAGATAAGTTAATAAATAAATAAAATTAATCAGATTTCTGTCAGTATGAAAACATACCTGAAAGAATCAATGTTTTAATAAAGATGATAAATTTTTGAATGATTTCATAGGTCATTGGTTACTTGTCTCACACTTTTTTTTTTTCACTTGAGCAGTACTGTTCCTGGAGGTGAGAAATTGTGGTGGAGAAGCATGCTCACCCCACAGTTTCTTAGAGGCTAAAAGAGAGAGAGAATGCTTTCATTCTAGTATCTTCATCAAGGCTATCTTTCAATCTGTCCCCTCCCATTTGGACCTATTATAACGCCTCTGGACAGTACCACAGGATAAGAGCCTAGCATTCAAAACAAAAATAGTTAATGTCCAAAGAAAGCAATCAAATGTATTAGGTTCCATGAAGTTATGGTACATAAACCTAGAACTAAGTTTTCAGTGGCTCAAAACAAAAATATAGTGTAGCTTGTTAAAGTCTATTTATAGTCTGCTGGAGCAATCTCTGCTTGCCAAGAAAGGGACTGCTCCTGCCTGTCAAGTATCCCCAGTTGCAGAAATTTTGCTAGGAAAGAGTTGCTAGTTCCTATGGCAAGTAGTTGTTTTGATGGATGTTGGATTTTATCTGAACTTTGTGATCCTAGAGATGTTGGGGGTGGAAATGAAAGCGCATTGAAGAAATTTTCTCTTCTTTATGTTCCAAAAACCAGCCTACTGATACAGTTTAGACTGAAGCATGATTCCCTAGTTAAGCTGCTCTCCTCCTAAGCTCCTGAACTTTGGCTTAGCCTCAGCATGAGTCAAGATACAGAACCTCCTGGAAAAGCATGCCTCAGAAAAGCAGCAGCACTGGTGATAAGGTGTGGACTATGTCTCATTTTCTGTTTGAAGCCCAGGTTACTCCCTGAATAAGCAAAACAAACAGACCACCAATTAGTACAACCCTTGAGATATATGCAGGTCTGAAGGTCTGAATATTCTGTTTATTGTACTAGTCTCCTTTTATGTTTGCAAGAGTAAATGTCCCCTTCTCCCATCGCTGGCAATAAGCCTTCTGGATTGTGTTCTTCACATGATACCTGACAAAATTCCATTAAAATGATCATTATCAACTCTGCTCACATTTCTTTGGTTATAAAATCCACACAGGCAATTCTTGACTTCAAGATAAAGAATGCCATGTCAATGATGAATTCAAAATAAAATTAAAATGACCAGCCCTCCACCCCAGGTGTAACTGAAAACAAAATAAATAAATAAAATATTTAAGAGGAGGTGAAGGAACTATTGACATGACTCAGTAAGTAAAGGTTTCTCCCACTGAACCTATGTACCTGAATTTATCCCCATGACTCACATGGTACAAATACAAAGTTGACTCCTGTGTTTGTCCTCTGACCTACACATGTATAGCATTATACTTGTTAAAACACACACACATACACACACACACACACACACACACACACACATGCACACACTACACACAAAAAAAACAGAAAAAATAAATGTGTTAAATAAAAAATAAAAAGAAATGATGTACATTCTGTTCTGATTGTGATAAAACTGTAATAAACATTGTATTTGTTTCTTTTCTTTTTTTGTGTTTTGTTTTTGTTTGTTTGTTTTGGTTTGGTTTTCTGAGACAGAGTCTCTCTGTGTAGTTTTGGTTCCTGTCCTGAATCTTGCTCTGTAGACCAGGCTTGTATTGAACTCACAGAGATCCACCTGGCTCTGCTTCCCAAGTGCTATGATTAAAGGTGTGTGTCACTGCCACCCAGCTGTATTTAATTCCTGTCTTCCCACATATGTTCATGAGTCTCTTAACTTTAAAATTTGATTAAGCTGTAGAATGTTATTTTACAAAGTTACTGAAACTATATTATCATTCCAAACTTGATATTTCCTTCAGAACCAAAGGTGTGTGATAATACGCATTTGTTCAAGTTCTTTGAAGAATTATAAGTGTTTATATTCTAACCATTAGTATCTTATATGAGGAGTTACCAAACTGAAGATATATATATATATGTCTATTCTAAACAATAAATTACTCTCTTTTTTTCCACCTTTAAAATGTTCTAAATTAATAGCTATCACTGGAGACTATGTATGAATATAATGATGTATATGTAAGTCACAGAGTTAAACTTATTATCTTTGTCTGTTTGTAAACAGTTTCCAGATCTTGGATTTCAATTATTTCATGTCAGAATTGGGAGAAAATATTAAAAAGTAACTAATTTACATTCTGTTGTATAATTTTCTTAATTCAATATATCAAGAGCATTCAAATGAACAGTAAATAAGGATGTATGGATTATGTACATTTTGGAGTAATATTGTCAGTGTCTTTTCTTAACCACAAACTAAACAGCATACATGAAGGAAGAAATATTACTATATTTTTTGTGTGATAAAATATACCAGGGCTCAATTATGCCACTAGATGGAGCATTTAGCACTGTGGAGAATATTTTTTAATGAAATCCATGGGGCTTTTTCAATATATTTTGAAGTTAAAATATATTCTAGTACTTATAAAAACAATATTTTCCTAAAATTTGGGAAATTTATCAGCATATTTTTGTTATTCCATAGAAAATGTTGTTTTAAGAACATGAAAGCTGCTAAGTTGTGAGATGAGACATAAATAAAGAAAATAATTCTGGCTCAGTGCAGTGGTTCTACATATACTTTCTGAAGGAACTCCATGCTATGCTCTGTACTGGTGGATGAACTTAGAGTTCCCTGTACAGTGTGCATTATCCCCATTGTGCAGCCTGACCAAGATGAACTATTTTTTTTCATAAAAGAACTCTGAGGAGTAAGATGGACTTTCCCTGAAAATTCTGATCATTAGACTTCACATATTTATGACCTTACAAATTTCAATGTTTTCTTTGTATTCTATGGTGGAATACTTTAAAATCAAGGTAAGATGGGGAGGAAGAAAACAATACCATGATTGAAAACCTTTTCAGTATTGCCTTTAATGTCCTTGCACCCCTCAAAAAAAGATGTAATGCTAGTAACAGGCAAATAATTGATTTTCAGTGATAATAATGGAGTCTTTGTGAGTTGCCACTAATGATGGAGGAGGAGGAGGAGAAAGAGGAGGAGGAGGAGGAGGAGGAGGAGGAGGAGGAGGAGGAGGAGAGATGGTCATAGTTAGGTGAGAACAGTGGATGTTGCACCATCACTGTGTGACTTGTAAAAGCAGATTTGATATAAACAGTATCCATACATGCCTGAGATGTTTAGGTTCAGTGATTGACAGTCCTTAGGTGAATGGGAATCCAATGGTCTCAGCCACAAGTGCACAAATCCAGCTTGTACAACATTCATAAAGGCCCTGTTTTCTACTATTATCTTCAGGTGAAGGAACAAAATAAATGTAAATAATGCAAAAAGTTGTCTTTTGTTCTGATTAATTTATACATTGTTTTAAATCCTGTCATTCCATCTTGTTTAAACATGCAACTGGCCAAATGAGACTGGAAGCTATTCTGTCATAGAACACTGATGTTAGTTGACTGTTGAGTGTTGGCAAAGTGAAGAAACATCAGATGAGTGATTATGTGTTGATCAAAACTCTTATTGATCAATTCATTGACCAATGTGAAATCATGACCTATCAATCATTACATGCATGCATTTGTATGAAGGAAATTGCTCAAAGTAGTAACTAAGAAATATAAAAAGCTGCTTTAAAAGTTGGTACACTGAACAATTAGGAAAATATAACATGAGTAAGACATGAACTTGATCAACATAAAATATAATACTTTCAGCTAGTGTTGGTATGAAAATGGTTACACTCAGAGCTATGCACACTGTGCACTCATGTGCCAGAATGGTTTCTTTATGATGTATACAACAGACTCAGAGTAAGAGAGCAGAAATGAAGATATGGCTGCAAATGTAGATGGTCTATATGGTGTCAAGTAATAGGAAGACTCTGAAAAGACAAACGTGGTAGTGTATTACCATTTCACTTCAAAATATTACATAGTGGATCTGGCCCTAAAAGTGTAGGTGTGGGACATCTGACCCTGAGGACCTGAAAGCGGGAAACCTAACCCTACCTCTTGCTTATTGCTGTAAAGTGGGGAACTTTCCAGGGCAATTCTTTATAGCTTACCCTGGTGGTGAGAACAAGGGACAGCTGGTGGCTGACCAACCCTGCAACTACTCAGGCCCAGTATCCAGGTTATGGGTTGGTCCAACCCAACATCCACCCATCTGTGATTTTCTGGAGCATGTGAAGGGACTGGTCCTGCAAACCCAAAGTTGCAGAATTTCCACAACACATGACAACATAAGGATAACCAAGAGGAATTCCAGTGAGGGTCCAGCATCAATAGTGTAGCAGAAATCGGAGGTCTTGAATCAGACCAATGACTCTTGAACATCTGCAAGTACAGATATAAAGACAAAAGCATTGCTGTGTGACCTACTGTATCATAATACTACAGCTCCCATGACAGGATTTTTGTTTTTTGCCTTTTCTTTTTTTCTCTTAAATTTTATTTGGCTGAGGCTACAAGGGCAGAGTGGGGATACAAAGAGACAGGAAATGAATGGGATTGAGATGCATGGTTTGAAAGACACAAAGAATAAATAGAAATAAAGTTTAAAAAAAATACTCTAATCATCTAAAAGTTGTAACATTTATCCATGATAAAGAGTTAGGGAAATAATTATGGTGCATATGCATCTATTAAAATTAGGATAAGTTTCTGAGGTTTATATTCTGTTCTCAAATATAATGAGCAAATATTTTCATCAAACATATCCACAGACAAAGATGAGTGCACAGTAGTTTGACTTCTTTTTCTTCTAAAGATAAGACTCATATGTAAAGGTTCCCAAAATATGTAGAAGCAAAATAAATCCTGTAGTAAGAATTCTAGACATACAAGTTATTAAGTGTTATTTAATCTTATGCCTATCAATTTGGCTATAATTCATCATGTTCCTGACATATCAATTCTTGAGCTCTTCTTGGATGTTAAATTGTGAATTGATCATTTTTTTAAATTACATAATTATTAGTTGTCACCAACCATTACTTAAACTATATATAAGAACAAAATAAAATGTATTGCCAGAGTAGTTATCTGAACAAAGACCATTAAGAAAATAATAGATATGATTTGCTTCAGGGAGTAATCATTATTAGTACATCTTTGATCAATAACACATACCATTCTTAGGTTGCTCCTTCTGAAATAGAAAGTAATTTGTATTTGAAAGTCTCACTGAAAATCATGTTTTGAAACTAAATTAAAAGGTACTCCTAGACCAAGGCTCATAAAGAGTGTATTGCTCACTTCTTTGATATAATTGTCTTTTCATAGCTACTATGATCATTCATGTAAATACATATTTAGGGAAACATCCAAAGCATATTAGTCACCTAGTGGAGCATGACTGCTCCAGAGAATTTGCTGAGTACCTTGCAGCAATTGCCACCAATATCTGTTAATTTTCAAGTGGAGCCGCTGCCACTTCTACCTGTAAATATCTATTGCTCATTATTTCTCCTCATTATTTCAAAAGGAAGTCGGTTCTGTGTGGAACCACTTATTAGACTTATTTGAAAAGGGGTTATCATGAAAGGAATGAAATGTCTTCACTAATGACATTTTCAAAAGGAACATACTAATTTAAAATACCTGTCTTTAAGAAATATGAGCAAATATTCAACATTACTAAGGCAGGATGCAGTTAATATCTCATTTTTTTGGAAAGAAAAGACATATAATTTGAAATAAGTGCTCTTGCGTATCTTCTGTTCAATATTGCTATAATTTAAACTAAAAATTACAGAGGTAGCACTTAGCCAGACTCTGTAAATCTATAATGTTAATGAGCATTGGCTACACATACATATGGCAGAAATTTAGAGTCAAATACTATTGGGGAAGGTCTTCATTTTCTGCCTTTTCTTCACAAGAAGTCTAGCTCTGTATAAAGGATGTGAGAATAGAATGAAAAGGACATTGACTGACTAATTCCTATATTACAAAAAGAATAAAAAATACCAGAAGAGTTTTCATTTGCTGGCTAGCTTTCCCCCACTGTCTATTCAAGATAAAGTAGAATATACTCTAGGCTGTTTCTCATCACATGATTGAGAGAGATGATATATAATTAGTGATAAATGAAAGACAATAGATAGGCAGAGTTAACTACACAGCTTAATAGTCTATTTTTAGCCCCTTGCTTCTAGCTGTGATCAGTGTATAAATGTACTTTGAACAATAGAGTGAATGTGAAAGAAGAGAACTCATTATGGTGAATATATTTTAAATTCTAAAATAAAACTATGAATTGATTTTTGGGTGACATAATAATTGTCAACTTTTACATGACTCTATAACTGACCTTGTTACAATGATTTTTCAGTGTTCAGTGGAATCATAGCCTGGTCCAATACTTGCTGTTATAGACATCTAGACACTGTGATGTTTTCATCTCTGAGTGCTATCTGTTCCTGGATGACAAAGGAACTTGAACAGGAGGTATAGCGGGGGTATTTTCTGTTGAGCATCCCAACCCAACCTCACTGCCAGCAGCTACTTCTTGTTGATTTGATTCAGTCTTCTCAAATCTTCAATTTGGACTTTAAATAAAATGATTCTAGCACTTCAAGATCCTCATAAAAGGAACTCTGAAGTAGAAGTATTAATTTTAGGGTGGAGAACAATGTTTCTAGTCAAAAGTGTAAAGTTGTTATGAATTTTGCAGCACATTTGCTTCAAGGTGTATGCATTACACCACAGTGCAACATCCCAAATGAGAGAGTTTTGAAGGCAATGACATTTTTTCCAAGGGTGTACTCCAATTACAATTACAACAATATTTTTCTCTATTAATATAGTAGTTCTGGTTTTCTCTCAAGGATTAAAAAATTGGAAAGTGTATCAGAGCTTTATATTTATCTATTCAGTTTATGAATCTCGATTAGATTTTTCAACACTATAATATTTGTTAAGATGTCACTGGCAAGAACATAATCTGGATTTGCTCAGCTATGTTCATATCAGCATTATTTATAATAGCCAGAACCTGGAAACAACCTAGATGCCCTTCAACTGAAGAATGAATAAAGAAAATATGGTACATACACACAATGGAGTACTACTCAGCAGAGAAAAACAATGACATCATGAGGTTTGCAGACAAATGGATGGATCTAGAAAAAAATCATCCTGAGTAAGGTAACCCAGACTCAGAAGGATGAACATGGTATGTACTCACTCATAGGAGGATAGTAGATGTAAAACAAAGATGAATAGACTACTACACAACTCCAGGGAGGCTAACTAGAAAATGGGACCCTAGGAAAGACACAGGGATCGTCCAATGACAGAGAAATAGATGAGATCTACATGAACAACCTGGACGGCAGTGGGAGTAATGAAGGGCAAGTTTCGAGGGAAAGAAAGCTTAGGGGAGCAGGAGATCCCAGCTGGATCAAGAACAGAAAGGGAGAACAAGGAATAAGAGACCATGATAAATGATGAACACATGAGAACAGGAAAAAGCAAAGTGCTCAAGAGGTCCCCAGAAATCCACAATGATACATCCTCTGTAGAATACTGGCAATGGTTGAGAGAAAGCCTGATCTGACCTAGTCTGGTGATCAGATGGCCAAACACCCTAACGGTCATGTTGGAACTCTCATCCAAAAACTGATGGAAGTGGATGCAGAGATCCTCAGCCAGGCCCCAGGTGGAGCTCCAGGAGTCCAATTGTCGAGAAAGAGGAGGGACTGTAAGAGTGTGAATTGTTGAGACCAAGATTGGAAAAGCACAGGGACAAATAGCCAAATGAAAGGAAATGCATGAATTATCAACCAAAAGCTGTGGAACCCCAAACTGGATCAGGCCCTCTGGATAAGTGAGACAATTGAATAGCTTGAACTGTTTGGGAGGCACCCAGGCAGTGGGACCCAGACCTGAGCTGGCTGTTTGGAACCTTGGGCTTACACAGGGACACTTTGCTCAGCCTGGAAGGAGGGTACTGGACCTGCCTGTACTGAATCCACCAGGTTGAATTGAATCCCCAGGGGAGTCTTGGCCCTGGAGGAGATGGGAATGGAGGGGAGGGGCTGGGGGGAAGGTGGGGATGGGGGGGGCAAGAGGGGGGTGGACAGGGGAACCCATGGCTGATGTGTAAAATTAAAACACAACTATAATAAATAAAAAAGGAGAAAAAAGAACATGAGCTAGATTTCTATAAACATTGGACATTTTTAAAATAAATGTGGAATTTCTGTATATTTCTCCATGTATTAAAGGTTAAATGCAATGTGTTGGCCGATACATGTCTATTTTACAAATCTGTTTCTACAATGTTAGCTTGTGCTTATTAATATAATAAGGTGTTTTGCTCAAATTTCAATTTTGACCTCAAAAATTCAAATTACTTCTTAACAAAATAGGAATGTTACTTTTGTGAATTTTGTGATATAACTTGCTTTTGTTTTACAGATAATATCATAGCCTTACAACTTTGGAATGTAAGAGTGTGCTTGAAAGCTTGCAGGAGCTGACAATGCACACTGATTCTTATGTCAGGAGTGTGGTGACATCCCTTAACTGCTTTTCATCAACAAAACCAAAATCATACATTTTATTTTATGTAATTTACACTGGAAGAACACAGAGGAATGCATAGTGGTGTTTATGTCTCCAGTAGCAAATAGAGTTCTAAATTCAATAACTTTTCCATGTCAGAAGAGCAAGTATTTTCTTACCAATAATATTTGAAGAAAGAAAATGTTTCTCTACATGATAATTTGTTTGACACATTCTTGAAACATTTCTTCTGGTGTAAGAAGCTCTATATGTTCTTACAGATGGAGTGCAGAAGTGAACTTCCATCTGTGAGAAGACTTTTCTGTTACTCTCCAAAAGCAGCCTATCTGTCCAGCTTCCAAGCATGGGTGTCTCAGACTCAGAGTGCTCAAATGGAGAAAGCGGTAGCACCTTTTCCCAAACGGCTTCATAATCTCTGTAACTCAAACCACCAAGAAGCCTACCCTTCACTTCTTTAGCTTGTCAGACACCCTTCCTAATTCTCTTCTTTGTCTTACTTTTAAACTTCCAGTGTAGATAAATGAAGTGGAATAGTTGACAACACGGAATGAATACCTTTTTGGTTTGTTTGTTTGTTTGTTTTAATTTCAGGGAGCCACTTCTAATATTTTTCTGTTCTGCCAAGTTTTTCCTTCAAACATTTCCTGGGTTTTATGTTCTGTGTTCTGAAACCTAATGTTCCAAAGGCTGAATAGGCATCTGTCCATCTGGTCTTTCCAGTGTACAACATATTCTTGTTACACCGTCTCCTTCATTTCATACGTCAATCTTCAGATTGTCAGTTAAATCCTCGAGCATGTCTTTTTTCTTTATGACACTTTCTATTCCAGTTTGGCAGAGCCCCGTACTGTGTGCCTATGTCTTGGGGTATCCAGTCGGATTACAGAAGCTTCTGAAGTGGTTTGTGGTCAGAGCAATGATCTCCATCTACAATCACTTTGGCTTTCCAAAGAACTGCCATGTCTGACTCACTGGTATTTGAGACCTTTGAGGTAAAAAAAATCAGTGAGTCAACCGACTCTATGGTCCAGTACTTATCTAGTTAATAATCTCACTAAATAAATGCTTGTTGATAAATAAAAAGTTTGACATGTTCTCATACAGTAAAACAATAACTAATTCTTTGCTCCAAATTCAGGTAAAACACACAAAACGTAGCAAAATCTCTACTAGAGATTCACAGTTAACATCCACAATGAGAGAAAATATGACAAGCACAGAATGAGCTCAGCAACTGCCTCTGAAGAGAATGGGAATATTGGTTGAGAATGGGAAGATGCACAGAATCATACAGAGGATCTCTTAGCAAATTAATGAGGCTTTCCCCCAATGCAACTAACTGAATGAACGAACCTTCAAACAGCAAGTGCTCCTAAGTGATTGAAAGTTGTATTTAATACACTGCTTTCCCCAAGTTGGCTAATTTTTAATTTGCTGTATAATTATTGTTGTAGTTTAATAAACATCATTTCCTATAAAATACAAATGCCTATTTTTATTTAGATATTCACAACAGTAATCTCTTCTCATTCATTTCATCATTTTAAACGATAAATTATTGCAAAAAAATCAAAGACTTAAATATACTAAATCCACAGAACGTTCTTGATTTCTAAATCCCCTTTCTAACTCACAGCCAAACTGAAAGTTTTCCTTACAACAGTCATAAGTTATATCTCAACGCCATGCTCTTATAAAAATGCAAGCTTCTCCATAGAACTGTCATGGATGGCTTTGCTGCCTCTTCTCCTCTGGTATGGAGCCTTTAATAAAATTGAAGTAAAAATCTGACAAAGACTATCCCTGTACAAGTCAAAGAGTCACTGCAGTTCTATTTTGGGTGTTTTTAGAGCTATGCTGTGTTGAAAACTGAATGGTAATTTTCAGCAAAAGACATACCAACAAAACAAAGCTAGTTGGCTGAATGAGATACACAATTTAGATGAAAACAATTCTTGGAGCTTTGACACCTGATCTGTAGATTCTTGTAGCTTCTGATAAGACTAGTTCCTTCCATTTTATTTTGAGTTATTCTGTACTGTTTTGCTATTCCCTCCCTCTTTTCTTAGGTGAGGTGAGACATTGTTGCCACTACTTACTTTAATGGGTATCTAGCCTGCAGCCTACTTTGGCTTTTCCTTCCAATCAATAGATTCTAGAGCCAGTTCTTTTTGCAATTTCTATTTTATCATTGCAGATTTTGTATTTTTTCCATATTATACATTTCAGCACTTTCTTTCTTGCTGATGTTCTCCTTTGTTCTTGTTTTTCTTTTGAGAGATTGCCTCTTGATGTAGCCTGTGTCAGTCTGAAAGTAACTAAGTAACCCAGGGTGCTTTCAAACTTGGGACAACACTCCTGAAACAGCCTCCTAAATGTCTAAAATTAGAAGCATGAATCACAAGAGTTAGCTTCTTATATTACATTTTAGTACTGAAGCACCATTTAAAGCATCATAAAAATCTGAATCAATCTAATTCTTATAATACTTTCTTGAAGCCCTGACTTGTCTTGGAGGTACAGTGACCTATGCTCAGGGGGTTGCTGAACCTCAGACCCTGAGTGCATAGTGATTGTAAATGGAATCCCAACATCTGTCTCTGGGAGGCATCTCAATAGCCCTGATCTCTTTTTCTACTGAGAATGACTTTTAAGTTATAAATATAATAGACTTTTACTATGCCTTCTATCTTTTAATATTTTGCATTGTATGACATACAAGTGTCTATGCAAATTCCAGGGTCATGAATAGTGTTACCACATTGACTGTGGCTGTATATAAAATATGTCCTTTAAAAATCACCTTAAACAAATTAAAATTACTATATAAATAGCAAATGACTGCACAGTTTCCATTGTGAAATAAGCAGGTCTCTGACAAGAAATAGCTTCTTTGTGTTAAACAGAGGTGTTCCATTCTCACTAAGCTTCTAGACCAAAACACAAGGGTTTTCTTCTACCTCTTAAATGAGGTAAAATAAGGTCTCTCCCAGAACCCAGAACAGCATATTTTTTGAGCAAGTGGCTACTTGCCTATTTTGTGAGGCAGATAAAAATAAATATAAAGGAATCAAGCAATATGTTCTAAGACTGTGTGCAAAGTACGATAGAAGTGGAAAGAAATCATATGTCTCAGCTTCTGACTGAATGAGGTGGGGTTTACATAGACTAGCACCTTCCTCAGTCAAAAAGTACTTACTTACAGCAAGGAAGTAAGATAAAAATTAAAACATTAATATTTAGTTTGTCTTTGAAACTGAGAAACAAATATTTTATGCAAAGGACTCTGTCATTGGTAGAGATAATATTGTATCTGGGGTACATTTGTAGATCACAGAAGCACACAAAGAAACAAGTAATGGCTCATTTGCACACCTATTCTGGACCCTTTCAGAACAGCATGTCTGTGGACTATGTTTCTAGTGGAAGTCAAAATTGTGTCAAAGTGTCCACTATTGCTATACTGGTTGTCAATTGCTGTTTCGATGTTGTGGCTTAGTCCAATCCCACCATTTTCTTATGTGCTCAAACTCAGAAGCCCAAAGTCATCTTGGGTTGATGATTAAATTAAGATGGTGCTGATCTTTCAGGAAATATAGATTCATGTGTGGCTGGCGTTTCTCTTTCTAGCTTATGGCTTCTTCCCACTTACTGAGACCAGGTCACTGTTGTGCATAATTATACCACGTTTGTGACTCTGGTTTCTTTCACATCACTCTCTAAAAGATTATTTGTGTTGTATCAGATCATTGGAGCAGATATTCTCTTATCTTAAAATATTTGACTTAATCAGAGGTTTGAAGATCCTTTTTATTATATAAGGTAATACCAATACATTCCAAGGTATATAATAGGTGCATATATGTGTATGGAGATATTTTCAGATATGCTCACACATTCACTTTCTCCTTTTTCCTTATGCTTAAACAATTTCTTTATGTGACTCTAGAAGATGTGGAAGAAAGATGTAGGTGAAATGACAAAGGAAAAAAGGTGTGATATCTGCTTCCTGTTGCGACTGGGTGATGATGCTCCTGAGAGGAAGGAGTTTACAAGTCAGAAAGTTTTCAACAGAGGCAAGTCCAAAGTTTGGATTCTCAGATAGTTCACTAAGGAGTTATAACAGAGAGCCTTCTTCATCTCCACACATAACTCAGATCTCTTCTCATCCCTCAGCCACAAATTGGATTTTATTTTCAAGCTGGTCAGAGGTAAGGATACACGCTTTTCTAAACATAAACAGAAAACAGCTAATTTACTTTAGTGTTTTGAGATGGAGTCATGTTTGGCTAAGGCTGGCCCCAAACTTGTAATGTAGCCAAGACAGAACCTGAACTCATGACTATCCAGTGTTTTCCTTCTCATTGAAGAGTGACTAATGGCTATGCCAAAACACCTTTTTACCTAGTGTTTGGGAATCATTGGCTATTTGTATTGTATGTGATTGTTCCACCAACTGAAGAATACATTTAGTCCTCAAGACTGTTTTTGGAAGTCACATTTAAAGATTTCATTTTCAGTGTCTTAAGGAAGGAAAGAATTATGCCTTAACAATTAAAAATAATGTATACAATTAGTACATTTAGTCTGTGCCTAGTTCTACACAGAGAGAACAAGCAACTGCCCAATAGCTCTTTCAGATAAAAATATTAATTCAAGCTCACAAACAGAGCCATTCAGCTAGTTTTAATGTGAACACAAGGATCTCTGAATTATACATATTCATTTAGCATGCACTGTTGTGAGATATCCATGAGAAAGAAACACATGAACATGATGTCATGTCAACAGAGAGTCTTTATCAGCCTGCTGGAGACTACAGTGGGTGTCTGGGTCCCAAGTTCAGTCCTTGTCCTTTATAAAGGTGAGCTTTTAAGCACAAACACCACATCCTTAGTTGATACAACTCAATTGGCATGAAGGGTTAGCCAGGAACAAAAATACAGAAGTCAAAATACAAGGTTAGTATATTGAGGGAATTTCTCAGAACTATGGTCTTTAATAGATTAAGTCTCTGTTTTCATTTTGACAGGTTTTTGGTTCCTACATGCTTGGTCCCAAGGCCTGAATTGTACTTCATCATGACGTAAATTGTGCTAAGGTGTGGGGGCCTGGTACAGCATTACTAGCAAAATAAGAGGCTCCCAACATTTCAGAGGAACTACAGACATTCTGTACATAATTACTTTCCCATAACAATTTTACCAGCTTTTGCTTTATTGGATTTTTATTTTTGTAAGATAATAAGGACAAATAGAGCAACACAAACAATCTTCACCTGGGTCCAAAGTGTTAAGTGTGGTAGATAATAGTTTTGAAAAATCAACTACTGGCAGTCAGTAGAGGCTGTGTAAAGGATAACACAAAAGGAAAATATTAAGTCCAAGGCTTCAGGGATGTGGTAACAAGTCACTAGTTTCTAGCATGTGAAAATAAAACCTTTTGGTGGATGTTTCACTTACTTACTGCTCAGAAGACATAATCATAAACTCTAGTTTAGAAACAGCATCTGCTTCCTCCAGCTGAAAGTTCTCTGATTGGTATCAATTGTACTTTCTTGGATGCTTGTGGTACAAAAGCAATAAGCTCTGGGGACATCTGAGGCTCAGCTGAAAGAAATATCCCTTTTTGTTGTGCCTAAACTGGATGGAGTTTCCTGTACCCTCAAAGCCCATTCTGACTGTTAGTTTGTGTGCATTCCCATGTCATGGCATCTCAGCAGAGCGGACAGGCATTCCTCATGTGTGGCTTGCTGTATTTTTTTGAAGATCACACACAGGTACACAAGTGTGTGTGTGTGTGTGTGTGTGTGTGTGTGTGTGTGTAAACATTATATCAATTGTAATGACACCATAAGGTTGAAAGTGCTCCCCTCAAGAGACATAGACTAGCTAATAAAAACCCCAGTGTCAGTCACAGGAAATTGTCCCAAAACTTTTATAAGCTAAAGCAAATAATCACAAAGAAGAAACCAAGTTTAAGATAGCACATACTTTCTTTCGCACAGCATTCTCTGTCTAGACACTGCTTACAATACATCTGTTTATGTTTTTGTCTATGTTTGTGTTTTATACACTAGAGCTGTATGATTAATTCTCCAGCTCCTTTTAGGGGGAAAAAAGACATACAGGGACTATATCAGTATTGTAAAATCCTGGAAGAAGAAGGTCAAGCTTATTTGCCTCTGTGGTAGCCCTTGAAGACCTTGTTGTCCTGTACTAATGCAAAGCATATTTCAGAATGATCAATATAAATTGTTGAACTTTTAAAAACATGCTTTTCAGAAGTTGTAGGCTCAACTCAACAGTGGAGTGCTTAGCTGCCATACCCAAGGGCATAAATTCTCTAAACAGCAACAAAAATAGTCCTGTTTTAACTATCAATTCTATACTAATATTTTCAAAACTGTGAAAATGCTTTATTTATATTATTTTTCATGTTTGAAAGATATTTTATAATGTTATACAATAAATGACTGTGAATTTGTGCCTTTTGTGACTCAAAACAATAGAAACATGTTTCATTACTTTTGGAAACTAGTTATAAAATGCAGCAGGACCTGGCTGTCAATGAGGAGGTATGTAAAGTAATTCATTGCCTGCTCCAGCTCTTGGTGATTGTCATAATTCTGAGACTTGTGACCACAGAAGTCCAATTTCTACCCCTATGTTATGTAGCACTGTAGTTTTTGTGGATCTACAAAATCATCCTCTACTACATTATTGACAGAATCTGGTGGAATTTACAGTCTAATTTACCTTAAAAATGTCCATAAATTGATATTCTTAGAGTATATTATGGGTATGCACATATTTGTGTATGCAGATATCTAGCCTTAAATGTAAATATCTAAAACATTTTGCTTATATTAGGACAACTATTTCAATGAAGTGTTGCTAAAGAAAGAATGTATCTGTCAAAATTTTTTTTGAGTTTTAATGCATATATATTTATACGGCCAAATTTATGTTTACATCATTTTCTTTAATTTACAAGTTTTTTTAAGAAATGGTGCTTTCTCTTCATCTTCTTCTTTTTTAAGGTGTGTATGTGTGTGTGTGTGTCTGTGTGTGTGTGTGTGTGTGTGTGTCCACATAAGCCAGCATAGGTGGATGTATGTAAGAGAAAAAAAGAGGTAGAGAAAGAGAGAATTTTCCATCAAAAAAAGTGATATATTCTCTAGATTAGACTATCAGCCAGACCAGGAATATTATGAGTGCACAGAGTTAACTATAAAACCCTGTTTGGATGCATGCCATGAACAATTTGATAACAAAATGCTTGTGTTTAGGCAACATAGCACATTTTTTAAAATAACAGTTTGGTGTTTATAAATGGTTTGTTTTTTTACAAATATTTAAATTAATTAACACAAACTACTGTTTTTTAATCAGGTTTCTACTTGCTACAATGTGGGAATACCCACAATACATTTAATTAATGAATGTGGTCTAAAAATATGTTTTTTCATCTATTAATCGCTCTCAATAATGGAATCATAAGGATTTATTGTACTGGGTAACAGCAGGAAGTATCCAGTTTCTGTGAAAATATATCAAATATTTTGAAAACAAGGTGAAATAAACAGCACTTCCACATTGATTTCTGTGCTGTTCTGACTCATAACCTTCTTGTCAGCCCGTTTATTGTGGCTGCATTTTCTTTAGTACAGGAAATCCCCCATAGCTGCATTTTGACACGGATGTGCAGAAGTATCTATTGTCCTTCCCTCGGCAGAAGTTTGCACAGCAGATGGTAAAAATGTCCCAGCATATATTTGTGAGATTGAAATAAAAGTAATATGCCAGAATGCTAACATTTTTTGGCACTTTGTCAAAATACGTCAATGGCAGCTTAGAAAAAAATTAAATACATAAAAAAAATCAGTATTTTGCTTTTATGTCTCAAGCCTCTGTGCCGTCTTAGTAAATTGTGATGTAATTATTTCATCTTCCAAAAATAGACGCTTTCTGCAGGCTTTCTTCTGGCTGATTGTGAAACAGCAGTCTCCAGACCTCCCTTGGGACATAACCCCCTTCTTCCCCCCTTTTCCTTCCCTCCCTTCTCCTTTCTCTTCCTTCTTTAACAGCTTTAGATATTTAACTTCTTCTCATCCCCAAAGTTAAAACTAAATTCTTCTTAAACATTGTAGAAATATTAATTGGAAACAATAAGGGTAGTTTGATTGAATATAATTAAGACATTTTCTCAGTGTAGATTTACAACTGGGTAGAATTACTTTAAAATATAGACCAATGAAGAAAACCACAATGCAGATGACCT
Source organism: Onychomys torridus (assembly GCF_903995425.1). Taxonomy (NCBI): domain Eukaryota; kingdom Metazoa; phylum Chordata; class Mammalia; order Rodentia; family Cricetidae; genus Onychomys; species Onychomys torridus. The sequence continues at coordinate 22,946,945 of NC_050460.1, read as the reverse complement.
ATCCCTTCAGCTGCTCTTAAAGAAAATAAACAAAAGAATAAAATAAAAAAAAAAGCACAAAGCATTAGAAATCCATTTTATCTATTTCTGTATCTTTTGTCACCTGTTCTATAGTTCTGTTGATACTTTGTTCTTGGGATTCCTCTTAGGAGGAGGGGACACAAAAGCCTTGGTTACATTAGACTTTCAACCAGACTTCCCACTGGGAAAGGGTTACTAAGAGTCAGAAAGCATTGAACAGAGGGCAGCTCATCCAGCTTGACCCAAGGGGCAGAAGGGAAGCTGTGGTGAGTGGAGGTGGGGAATGTGCTAATGAAAACCCTTCCATATCCTACTACTTCAGATTGTACACAGTATCTCATTATGTTAATGGTGGAAATCGCTCAGTGGAGATAATTTTACATAACCCAGTGCCTTAAAAACCTCTCCTTTTCCTTTCCTTCTTCTTCTAAATGTTCCAAATACATTCAGATGATTAGAATAGTAAGAAGTGGCTGATTTCATGAGAACAAAATTCCTGGATAAATAGGTAAAAAGAATTAAAATGAATTGAGCCAGTGACATAGAATTTAATTGATCACAAAAGCACCTTCATGCAATATTTGGAGAGTTAACAATAAAAAAGTACTATTATTGAATAAGTTCTGTCCTATAGTCTCTAAAGGAAATTTCCCATAAATTATATAAATACCAATTGTGATACCTTATGTGTTGACTGGATTAAGGTTGCCCTCAAGGCTCCCAAATCATTCCCAAGTGTCTTTGTGAGGGAGTCTCAGTAAAAGGTTAATACTTAATCAGTAATCTGAAAAGAGAAGATCTGCTCATCAATGTGGATGGGCATCACATAGTTTGTGGAGGGTACAAAAGAAAAAAGCTAAAGAGAAATCCACTGTCTCTTCTTTGGGAAGGGAATTCCTCTGAGTTAGCACTCAGAAATCAAAGTCCCTAGTACTTACCTTCAGCTTCTCCAAATTAATTTCTCTGTTTGTATCTAGTCCCCTGGCTCTCAAGTCTCAAGACTCACTCTTTCTATGATTGTGTGGTCAATCCCATAACACATCTACCGTATCTCTGCACATCCTACCGTGTCTATGGTTTGGTAGCCTAGGCTCCAACACTGGCAAAGCTAATTATTTATGTTCTTGTGTCTGGAAATTCTTCTCACTTTTCACTGAGAAATCAGAGGTCCTGGATATTGACTTGCTTGCTACTTAAAACTGCTCAATAGTTTTGCCTCCTTTTCTATGTCCCAATGAGTAACTGTTCATGGTAGCTCATGGGGCACAGGTACATTTTATCATATTTTGGCTTTGGCCCTTCAAATCATCCAGGTGAAGCTGAGTAGAATTGGTATGCCAATGCTGCCATCACATTTTTTTAAATGTTGCTTGCATTGCAATGCTGCTGCTACCTTGACAATGTACCTCATCCATCATTCACTCAGAGACAAGGGAGATCAGAGAACAGATGCCCCCATAAAGGAAATCAACGCTCTAGAGTTGCTAAATAATGAGGCAAAGAAACAAACTGAGAAGGGAAAGTATGTAGAGAACAGGGCTGTAGCATGAATCTTAAATGGTCTTATTAATAAAAATAAACCTGGATCCAGGTATTGTGGTGAATGCTAGAAGATCAGAGAAGCAGAACAAGCCACAGCCACCTCACCTTGCTAGTTCCTCAGTTGATCCTGTTTCCTCAGACTAGAAGCCTCTGAATGGGTCTCAGGTGAACCCTTGCTCAAAAGCCTAAAAGCTTAATCAGCCTAGTTCCTGCTTTCTGCCATCACTTCCTGGGATTAAAAGCTCACTTGTTGGAATTAAAGGCATGAGTGACCATGCCTGGCTGTTTCCAGTGTGGCTCTGAAATCACAGAGATCTGAATGGATCTCTGCCTCCCAAGTGATAGGATTAAAGGTGTGTGTGCCACCATTTCTGGGCTCTCAATCTAGTGGCTGTTCTGTTCTCTGACCTCAGATAAGTTTATTAGTGTCTCACAATATTTTGCGGAACACAATACCATCACACAGGGCACAGCTGCAAGTTGAAATTCGTGGAAAACGAAGCGATATTTTTTACAATATAATGTGTATCCTGAATTTTCTTGATAGTTTAAAAGAATGTGTTAGAAGTCAATGGTGTTATTCTTACCAGTAGCTATTTCTTTTGTATTTTTGTAGAGCTAGACAAGACACGGAGATTTTTTATCTATGTCACAAGAGGGTTGAGATACTCACAGTTTTATCTTATTTATTTATATGGCACTTTATTTGGAGTTTAAACCATGATCCACATAACCTAAGGTAGAAACTAAACAAAGGGGTTGGGTGGAACACAGTGTGAAGCTATCAGATTATACAACAATTGGAAACTTGCAAGATGATTTTTAAAATTAGAAAATTAAAAAATATAGTTGCATATGGTGATTAATTAGAGAGCATATTTTGTTTTTTAAGATGATGCATATATTCTTTTCCTTTATTGAAAAGAGATAGCTTTTCATGCAATATATTGTGATTGTGATTTTCCTGACCCTTACTCCCCTCATTTACACAGCTTTTCCATCTGTTGTTAGAAATCAGACAACCAAGGAGCAATAATAAAATAAAAAAATAAAATGGAAATATGTGATAAATCCAAAACAAACACATCAGAGTATGACAAAATGACCAATCAAGAAAAAGACCCAGAGAATGCATGCACATTTGTACACAAGAATCTATAGTATATACCCAAAGGTTATACATGGAAGAAAGAGAGGGGGAGAGGGGAAGAGAAGGGGCAGGTGAGAAGGGGAGAGAAGGAAGGAGGAGGGGAAGGGAGATAGGAAAAGAGAGAGAAAGGGAGAGGGAGAGAGCCCTGACTTAACAGTATGAGACAAAAACCTCCAAAGATGCCATTGAATTAGTTTTATGTTTGTCATCTACTGCTGGGCATAAGACCTGGTATTAAGTGTGGTATGTTTCTCCAGTAAAGTTCACTTAGAGAAAACTAATATTTCAGTTGCAAAATGGTTACCAATGAAGGTGGCTTCTGGATTAGGGATGAGAGCATGTGTTCACGTCTTTCAGTGCCAGGATCCCATATTTGCAGATCCATGCAGGCTCTATGAAGTCTGCCTCAATATCTGTGAGATTATATGTGTGCCAGCTTTGTTGTATCTAGAAGACCTTCATTTCTTGGTGTCCTCCATCTGGCTCTTATACATTTTTTGCTTCATCTTCCTTAAAGTACTGAGAACCCTGGGATGGTGGATACGAATGAGACATCCCTTTTAAAGTTGAATGTTCCAAACTCTCTCACTCTCTCTATATTGTCAGGCTATGGGTCACTTTGTTTGTTACCATTTTCTGCAGCTGGTAACTTCTGTGATGATGACTGCAAAATGTCCTTAGGCATCATTTTATTGATTTGTTTCCTTAGCAGAACCATCTTATTTGGTTTTGTTCCTGATTTTAGTGGAAATGATTTGAATTTCTCTCCTCCAAGTTGAAGTTGACTACAGGGTTGCTGCAAATTGTTTTTATTGTGTTTAGGTATGTCCTTTATATCTCTACATATCTCCAGGACTTTTCTCATGAAGGGATGAAGAACTTTGTCACAGTATTTTTCTTCACCTAATGAGATAACCACATGGTTTTCAACTTCCAGTCTTTTTACATGGATGACATTTATCAGTTTTCATATTGACCTATCCATACGTCTCTGGGACACACCATACTTCATTATGGTGGACTGAATGTTGATGTGCTCTTAAGTTCTTTATCCAAGAATTTTATTGAGTATTTTTACATCTATTTCATAAGGGAATTGATTTGCAATTTCTATTCTTTGTTGGGTCTTTATGTGGCTTATGTATCAGGGTAACTTTGACATCATAAAAAGAATTGGGCAATGTTCCTTCTGTTTCTAATGTGTAGAATAATATGAAGAGTACTGATATTATGTCTTCTATGAAAGTCCAGTAAAATTCTGTACTAAAATCATATGGCCCAGGGTTTTAATGGTTGTTAGACTTTTAATTACAGCTTCTATTTCACTGAGGGCTATAGTTGTGTTTAAATTACTTATCTGATTCTGATTTATTATTGGTAGGCAGTATATATTGAAAAAATAGCCTTTTTCCTGTCCAATTTGATGGAGAACTGATTTTCAAAGTATGTGCCGATGATACTTTGGATTCCCTACTTGTCTGTTGCTATGTGCCACCCCTTTTTAATCTAATTTTGTTAATTTGTGTATTCTCTCTCTATTAGTTAATTTGGGTAAGGGCTTGCCAATCTTATTGATTTTCTCAAAGAAGCAACTCTTTGTCTCATTGACTCTTTGTATTGATTATTTTATCTCCAACCATCATTGTGTGAGGCTCAATATGTTATTTAAGTTCTGTCAGTATTTCTTTTATGAACTCCAGTGCCATTGTGTTTGGTAAATAGATGTGAAAAATTGAAATACCTTCTTGGTGGGTTTTTCCTTTCCTTAGTATGAAGTGTACTTCCTTATCTCTTCTAAAATGGCTGCACTGGCATGTTATTTGTTTCATTTTCATAGAATATCTTTTTCTAATCTTACTGAGGGGCGATATCTTAATTGATATTAAAGTGTGTTTCTTGGATGCAATAGAAAGATAGATTTTCCAGTCCATTCTGTTAGTCTGTGTCTTTTTTTGTTGTTGTTGTTGTTGTTGTTGTTATTGTAGGGGTTGAGACTATTTATTTTGAGTTATCCATATGCAGGTTTTGTTAATTGCCATTATTTTACAGTAGTGTTTTTCCCCCTTCTCTTGGATTGCTGGTCTGATACTATTTATTCATTGTGGTTTTTTGGGTGTGTTTAACCTCTCCAAGTTGAAGTGGTTTGTTTGTTTTATTTCTAGAGCATTCTGTGTGGTTAGATTTATAGATAGACACTTCTTAAATTTGGTTTTATCATGGAATATCATTCCCCATCTATTGTGATTGAAAGTTTTGCTGGAGATAGTGGTCTGTGTTGGTATCTGTGGATTTTTAGAATATTATAGAACATCTGTCCAGGTCCTTCTGGCTTTTAGTTTTTCCATTGAGAAGTCATGGGTTATTACATTATGTTTGCCTTTATAAGTAATTTAGTCTTTTTCCCTTGCAGCTTTTACATTCTTTCTTTTTATATACCTGTAGTGTTTTTATTATTATGTGATATGTGGAATTTCTTTTATATTCTAGTCTGTTTGGTGGTGTTCTGCCTTGATAGGCACTACCTTTTTCAGATTGGGGAATTTTTCTTCAATGATTTTTTTTTAATATTTTCTTTGCTGTTGACTTGGGTTTCTTCTCTGTCCTCTATTCTTGCTATTCATAGATTTATTCTTTCCAAGTGTCTTAGATTCCTGAATGTATTATGCCTGGATTATTTTAGATTTAATATTTTCTTTGATAAAGATACCAATTTCTTGTATCCTGTCTTCAATGTCTGATGTGCTTGCTATCTTACAACTTTTTTTGTTCTGTTTTGCCTAATATTCCTGCTGTGGAATGTAACTTTAGCTATGTAGAGGTGTCCTGCATTTGTTTAACTATGTAAAGATGTGTTACATGTGTTTCTCCTTGTCTGCCTAAGGCACCTGATTGATCTAATTAAAAAAAAAAATGAACAGAGAATTGCTAGGCAGTAGAGGGACAGGTGGAGCTGGCAGGAAAAGAGAAAAAGTAGTAGGAGGAATCTAGCCTCAAGAAAGAATGAGGGAGAAAGAGAGGGAAACACCAAGGGTCAGTTATCTGCCACCCAGACAGACATGTAGGAAGCAGGAAAGTAGAACATACAGAATGAAAGAAAGGTAAAAAACCTCAAGGAAAAATGTATATGAAGAGCAAAAGGTTAATTTAAGTTAAAAAAAAAAAAAACTTGTGGGAAAAAAATGCCTAAATTAAGGCCAAGCATTCATAACTAATAATAAGTCGCTGTGTCATTATTTGGGGGCTGGAGGTCTGAGAAAGTCTGCTACATGTCCCTGCTGGAGTTATTAAAGTTTTCATTTTCAGTTTCCCTCAGTTTGAGTTTTCTATGTTGATTCTCTTTCCACTTGCAAGTCTGTGGTGATATTTCATTTGTGCTGAAATGCGGTGATATTTTATTTGTATGTTAATAAATAAAGTTTGCCTGGAGATCAGAGATCATAGCCAGTCATAAACAGAAGTCAGGTGGTGGTAGCACATGCCCTTAATCTGATCACATGGCAGGTAGAGTCTCTGTGTGTTCAAGGACACAGCCAAGCATAGTGACTACCACCTTTAATCCTAGTACTAACCATAGAGTCCTGGAGGTCTGTATAGACAGGCAGAGATGAGGAAGTGAGGTGGCTGGGATAAAAGCCAATGAGAAGGCAGAACAGGAAGGCAGTAAAGGTGCAGGTTAGACAGGAAGAAGCTGGTTCAGTTCTCTTGCGGGAAGGTATGGTTGCATGGTAAGTAAGGTAAGCTGGTATTTATCACTGTTTCTCTGAACTCCACAGCTTTCACCCCTGTATTTGGCTATGTGTTTCTCATTTAATAAGACTGTTTAGAAATTTGTATACAAGTCTTGAACTATTTTCCTCATTTCATTCCACTATTTGTGTTTTCATAGACTTTAGTAAATTTATTTCATTTTTAAGGATTCCCCCATCATATTCATAAGGCAATTTTGGAGTTCTTGGTTTGTGTGTCAATTATGTTGCATCACTCACAGATTATGGTGTTAAAGTTACTGGCCTTTAATGAGACGTATTGTCTTGACCTGTAGTTAGAAGGTTTTCTGTATCTTGCCTGGCCCCGTGGTCTCACAGCCACTTATAAAATAATTGCTCAGAGGATTATATAATTTACAAACTATATGATCTGTGGCAGCCCTCTTTCTAGCTAGGTTTTATATCTTAAATTAACCCATTTCTATTAACCTATGTTTTGGCATGTGTTCTGTGGCTTACCAGTCTGCTGGCATGTTGTTCCTTAGGCAGCAGGCTGGTGTCTCCTCTCCTCTGTCTTTCCTCTTCCTGTCTCTCTCTTCCATTTTCAGACTGACTTGCTATAGGGTCGAACAGCTCCTTTGTTAGTCACAACAAACAGGAAGATATCCCACAGCACTGACCAATATTTATTGTGATTTTACTCTGGTGTCAAAACATCTGGGTTTGGGATGATTGTAATTCTAGGTGATTTTATCTGTCTTATTTTTGTTGACTAGGTGTTCCAATTCTTGGTTTCTGTGGCCTTTTCTGCCTCTTAAGAGGCTGTAGCAGTTGTGGGTTTCCTGATAGGGAATGCTTTGAGATCCTGCCAGGTATGGACAATAGTGGATGGTACCATTTAAAATGTGTTTCTTGGTATGGGGAGGTGACATTTATAAATAGAGACAGACCAGAAGGGTTGGGGATGCGGCTAAAGGGATCCATAGAAGAAAGGAAAGCAGGGTGTGCCACCAAGATCTGTGTAGTCCTCTATGAATTGGAATGTAGAGGGAGGAAATCAGACAGCCAGTCATCATCTTCCACAGAGCTGGGATGAGACTGTATGATTGGATTCACAGGAGAGGAGGAAGAATGAAAATGTGAAGATCCCTAGTGCTTCCCTGACAGGCATGGCCTGTGGTTTCCCAGGGAATGCTTGTAGGAGTTGATGGCTCAGACCAGGAGGTGGGGGAAATGATCAAGCTTTTATAGATGGTGGGTTCCCAGGAAGTGGGAAGATGCTTTTTTATCTAGTTTATTTTTTGTTTTTGTTGTTTGTTTTACTGATAAAGGGAAAAGGGAGGATTATTTCTTTAGAGTGCATGACCACTATAATGCAAATGTCAAAGCTACCATGTCATCAAATGTACCAGCCATTTTTCTGGTGAAGGAGACACTACTATGGAATGCAATTTGGAGAGAATTTTTGATTGAGGACTGTGCTAGTACGTTGGAAAACAACTCAAAGGAGAGATTAAACAAGACATGGTTTTGATTTTAAGAGAGCTATGGAGGTCTTTCCTAGATATTTGTCTTTTTAGTAAGAATTTCTCAGAGGAAAATAGTCTGGAAGTAGTGATCTGTCTTTACAAAGACTGCCAACCCTTTATGACATATCTTTGAGGAATAAATCTCCTATTGTTGGTATCCAGGTCTGTGTATGGCTCACCCAAGTGCCAGTTTTCATCCCCTCTAATGAACTTCTCCTTTTCAGACAGTGGAATTAGAAAGTAGTCTCTTTTACTCTATTTCACTTTCATTAGTCTCCCTTAAGAATTAGTTATCTGGATTTTTATCATTCTTATTGGATTGATTCAATATAATCATATTTTATTTCCTAAATATCTTGATAGTCTAGATGATGACATCAGGGTGCCTGGTAGTCTTTGTAGTATGAAAACAACTTTTGTCTTAGTTAGTAAAAGACAACAACAACAACAACAACAACAAAAAAAAAACCATGTAATTCAAACTCAATGGAGTAAAAAAAGACACAATATTGTACAATAATCTATGGTAATATTTTATTTGTACTGACATGTGATTTTATTTGTATGATAATAAATAAAGTTGACTGGGGGTCAGAGCTAATAGCAAGCCATAACAGAAATTGGGCAGTGGTGGCACACACCTTTAACCCCAGCACTTGGGAGGCAGATCTTGGCAGGTCTCTGTGTGTTCAAGGATACAGCCAGCATGGAGATACACACCTTTAATCTTAATACCAACCATAGAAGACATGGAGGTCTGTATAGACAGGCAGTGAAGAGGAGGTCATGTGGTTGGGCTTACAACCAATGAAGAGGCAGAACAGAAAGTCAATAAAAAGAATAGACACACAGGAAGTAGCTCTCTTTGCGGAGGGGAAGGACAGCAGCAGCAGTGAGGGTAAGAAAGGGTTTTTTAACTCTTAGATATTGCTCTGATCTCTTGGGCTTTCAACTCTACGTTTGCCTCTATGTTTCTATATTAATAAGAGGATTACATCTACAATAATCTGATAAATACTTTTTCTAGGCACTTAGAATAAGTAACCTTTGAATCATGTGATAGGCTATTAGAAATGCCTTTCAGTGTTCACCCATTCACTCAATCTAAGTATTTCCTCCTCACTCCTATTCACTCACTCATTTCGTTTCTTTTCCTTTTTTTTAGTCTTTCTCTCCCTTTCTTGATCTACTACTATCATTCTCTTTCTTATTTTTAATATTTTTTCTTTATTATTATGTGTTTTAAATTTTATACATCAGCCATGGGTTCCCCTGTCCTCCCCCCACCCGTCCCCACCTCCACCTTCCTCCCAGCCCCTCCCCTCAATTCCCATGTCCTCCAGGATCAAGGCACCCTGGGGATTCATTTAAACCTGGTGGATTCAGTACAGGCAGGTCCAGTCACCTCCTTCAAGACTGAGCAAAGTGTCCCTGTGTAAGCCCAAGGTTCCAAACAGCCAGCTCATGCACTAAGGACAGATCCTGGTCCTACAGACTGGGTGCCTCCCAAACATATCAAGCTATTCAATGGTCTCACTTATCCAGAGGGCCTGATCCAGCTGGGGGCTCCACAGCCTTTAGTTCATAATTCATATGCTTCCATTTGTTTGGCTATTTGTCCCTGTGCTTTTTGCAATTGTGGATTCCACAATTCATGCTCTTGCAGACCTTCCTTTTTCTTGACAGTTGGACACCTGGAGCTCCACCTGGGGCCTGGCTGAGGATCTCTGCATCCACTTCCATCAGTTATTGGATGAGTGTTCCAAGACAACTGTTAGGGTGTTTGGCCATCTGATAACCAGACTAAGTCAGATCAGGCTTTCTCCTGACCATTGCCAGCAGACTACAGAGGATATATCATTGTGGATTTCTGGGGACCTCTCCAGCACTCTGCCTATTCCTGTTCTCATGTGGTCTTCATTTATCATGGTCTGTTATTGCTCATTCTCCCTTTGTGTTCTTGATCCAGCTGGGATCTCCTGCTCCCCTAAGTTTCCTTTCCCTCAAATCTTGCCCTTCATTACTCCCACTGTCGTCCAGGTTGTTCATGTAGATCTCATCCATTTCTCTGTCATTGGGTGATCCTTGGGCCTTTCCTAGGGTCTCGTTTTCTAGGTAGCCTCCCTGGAGTTGTGTAGCAGTCTAGTCATTTTTGTTTTACATCTAGTATCCTCCTCTGAGTGAGTAAATACTGTGTTTGTCCTTCTGAGTCTGGGTTATCTCACTCAGGTTGATTTTTTTTCTAGATCCATCCATTTGCCTACAAACCTCATGATGTCATTATTTTTCTCTGCTGAGTAGTACTCCATTGTGTATATGTACCATATTTTCTTTATCCATTCTTCAGTTGAAGGGCATCTAGGTTGTTTCCACGTTCTGGCTATTACGAACAAAGCTGATATGAACATAGCTGAGCAAATGCCCTTGTGGTATCATTGAGCATTCCTTGTGTATATGCCCAAGAGTGCTATAGCTGGGACTTGGGGGAGATGGATTCTTAATTTTCTAAGGAGGTGCCATATTGATTTCCAAAGTGGCTGTACAAGCTTGCATTCCCACCAGCAGTGGAGGAGAGTTCCCCTTGCTCCACATCCTCTCCAGCATAAGCTGTCTTCTGTGCTTTCGATCTTTGCCATTCTGACAGGTGTAAGGTGGTATCTCAGAGTCATTTTGATTAGCATTTCCTGGATAATTAGGGATGTTGAGCAATTCCTTAAATGTCTTTCAGCCATTTGAACTTCCTCTGTGGAGAATTCTCTGTTTTGTTCTATAGCCATTTCTTAATTGGACTGTTGGGCATTTTGATGTCTAATTTCTTGAGTTCTTTATATATTCTGGATATCAGACCTCTGTCAGATGTGGGGTTGGTGAAGGACTTTTCCCATTCTATAGGCTGTCGCTTTGTCATGTTGAACTTGTCCTTTGCTCTACAAAAGCTTCTCAGTTTCAACAGGTCCCATTGATTGATTGTTTCTCTCAGTGTCTGTGCTACTGGTGTTATATTTAGAAAGTGATGCTGGTGCCAGTGCATTCAAGAGTACTTCCTACTTTCTCTACTATCAGGTTCAGAGTAGCTGGATTTATGTTGAGGTCTTTGATCCACTTGGATTTAAATTTTGTGCACAGTGACAGATATGGATCTATTTGCAGCCTTCTACACATTGACATCCAGTTATGCCAGCACCATTTGTTGTAGATGCTTTCTTTTTTCCATTGTACATTTTTTACTTCTTTGTCAAAAATTATATGTTCATAGGTGTGGGGGTTAATGTCAGGGTATTCACTTCAATTTCATTGGTCCACATGTCAGTTTTTATGCCAGTACCAAGCTGTTTTTATTACAGTAGCTCTATAGTAGAGCTTGAGGTCAGAGATTGTGATGCCACCAGAGGTTGTTTTATTGTACAGGATTCTTTTGGCTATACTGGGTTTTTTGTTTTTCCATATGAAGTTGAGTATTATTCTTTCAAGATCTGTGAAGAATTGTGTTGGTAATTTGATGGGAATTGCATTGAATCTGTAGATTGCTTTTGGTAAGATCGCTATTTTTACTATGTTAATCCTGCCTATCCATGAGCACGGGAGATCTTTCCATTTTCTGACATCTTCTTCAATTTCTTTTTTCAGTGACTTAAACTTCTTGTCATATAGGTCCTTCACATGCTTAGTTAGCATAACCACAAGGTATTTTATATCATTTGTGGCTATTGTAAAGGGTGATGTATCTCTGATTTCCTTCTCAGCATTTTGCCTACTGAATATAGAAGGGCTACTGATTTTTTCGAGTTGATCTTGTATCCTGCAATGTTGCTGAAGGTTTTTATTAGCTGTATCAGTTCCTTGGTTGAATTTTTGGGGTCACTCATGTATACTATCATGTCATCTGCAAATAGGGAGAGCTTGACTTCTTCCTTTCCAATTTGTATCCCCTTAATCTCTTTATGTTGTCTTATAGCTCTGGCTAGAACTTTAAGTACTATATTGAATAAGTAGAGGGAGAGGGGACAGCCTTGTTCCTGTTTTTAGTGGTATGGCTTTGAGTTTCTCTCTATTTAATTTGATGTTGGCTGTTGGCTTGCTGTAGATTGCCTTTATTATGTTTAGGTATGATCCCTGTATTCCTGATCACCCCAAGACCTTTATCATGAAGGGGTGTTGGATTTTGTCAAATGCCCTTTCTGCATCTAGTGACATGATCATGTTTTTTTTTTTTTTCTTTGAGTTTGTTTATATGGTGAATTATATTGACGGACTTTCATATGTTGAACCACCCTTGCATCCCTGGGATGAAGCCTACTTGATCATGGTGGATAATTGTTTTGATGTGTTCTTGGAGTCTGTTTGCCAGAATTTTATTGAGTATTTTTGCATCAATGTTCATGAGGGAGATCAGTCTGTAGGTCTCTTTCTTTTTTGCATCTTTGTTTGGTTTTGGAATCAGGGTAATTGTAGCCTCAAGAAGGAGTTTGGTAATATACCTACTGCTTCTATTGTGTGGAACAATTTAAAGAGTATTGGTATTAAGTCTTCTTTGAAGATCTGGTAGAATTCTGCAATGAAACCATCAGGTCCAGGGCTTTTTTTGGTTGGGAGACTTTTAATGACTGATTCTATTTCTTTAGGGGTTATTGGACAATTTAAATGGATTATCTGGTCTTGATTTAACTTAGGTATTTGGTACCTATCCAGAAAATTATCCATTTCTTTTAGATTTTCCAGTTTTGTGGAGTAGAGGTTTTTGAAGTATGACCTGATGATTCTCTGGATTTCCTCATTGTTTATTGTTATTTCTCCCTTTTCATTTCTGATTTTGTTAATTTGGATGCTCTCTCTCTGTCTTATGGTTAGTTTGAATAAGGGCTTTTCTATCTTGTTGATCTTCTCAAAGAACCAACTCATTGTTTCATTAATCCTTTGTATTGTTCTCTTTATTTCTATTTTATTGTTTTCAGCTCTCAATTTGATAAGTTCCTGGTGTCTGTTCTTCCTGGGAGACTTTGCTTCTTCCTGTTCAAGGGCATTCAAGTGTGCTGTCAAGTCACTGGCATGAGATTTCTCCAGCTTCTTTATGTGGGCATTCAGTGCTATGAATTTCCATCTCAGTACTGCTTTCATAGTATCCCATAAGTTTGTGTATGTGGTGTATTCATATTCATTAATCTCTAGGAAGTCTTTAATTTCTTTCTTTATTACTTCCTTAACCCATTGGTGATTCAGTTGAGCATTATTCAGTTTCCATTGGATTGTAGGATTTCTGTAGTTTTTTCTGTTGTTGAACTCTAACTTTAAACCATGGTGGTATGATAGAACACAGGGGGTTATTCCAAATGTTTTGTATCTGTTGCAATTTGCTTTGTGGCCAAGTATGTGGTCGATTTTAGAGAAGGTTCCATGGGGTGCTGAGAAGAAGCTATATTCTTTTTTGTTTGAGTGGAATATTCTGTAGATATTGATTAAGTCCATTTGAGCTATAACATCAGTTAATTCCATTATGTCTCTGTTAAGTTGCAATTTGGCAAATCTGTCCAGATGTGAAAGTGGGGTGTTGAAGCCTCCCACTATTAATGTGTGGGGTTTTATATGTGATTTAAGCTTTAGTAATGTTTCTTTTACATGTGTGGGTGCCCTTGTGTTTGGGGCATAAATGTTCAGAATTGAAACTTCATCTTGGTGGATCTTTCCTGCGATGAGTATCTAATGTCCTTCACCATCTCTTTTGATTGATTTTAGTTTGAAGTCTATTTTGCTGGATATTATGATGGCTACACCAGCTTGTTTCTTAAGACCAGTTGATTAGAAAGTCTTTTCCCAGCCTTTTATTGTTAGGAGGTGTCTGTCTTTGAATTTGAGGTGTGTTTCTTGTATGCAGCAGAAAGATGGGTCCTGTTTTCATATCCATTCTGTTAGTCTGTGTCTTTTTATAGGTGAATTAAGTCCATTGATATTAAGGGATATTAATGACCAGTGATTGTTCGTTCCTGTTGTTATTTTTATATTTTGGTGCTAGTGTGTGTGTGTATTTCTCTTCTGTGGGGTTTACTGCTGTGGTGTTATCTATGTCCTGTGTTTTCATGGGTGGATCTGCCATCCTTAGGTTGGAATTTTCCTTCTAGTGCTTTCTGTAGGGCTGGGTTTGTGGATAAGTACTGTTTAAATCTGTTTTTTCTTGGAAGGTCTTGTTCACTCCATCTATGATGATTGAAAGTTTTGCTGGGTATATTAGTCTAGGCTGGAATCCATGGTCTCTTAGTGTCTGCATTATATCTGTCCAGGTCCTTCTGGCTTTCAAAGTCTCCATTGAGAAATCGGGTGTTATTCTGATGGGTTTGCCTTTATAAGTCACTTGGCCTTTTTTCTTTGCTGCCTTTAATAATCTTTCTTTATTCTGTACATTTAGTTGTTTAATTATTTTGTGGCTAGGGGACTTTTTTTGGGGCGTCTATTCTGTTTGGTGTTCTATAGGCTTCTTGTATCTTCATAGGCATTTCCTTCTTTAAGTTGGGAAAGTTTTCTTCTATGATCTTGTTAAATATATTTTCTGTGCCTTTGAGTTGGTATTCTTCTCCTTCCTCTATCCCTATTATTCATAGGTTTGGTCTTTTCATGGTGTCCCAAATTTCTTGGACATTTTGGGTCATGACTTTGTTGGTTTTAGTGTTTTCTTTGACTAATGAATCTATTTCTTCTACCGTATCTTCAACACTAGAGATCCTTTCTTCCATGTCTTGCATTCTGTTGGTTCTACTTGCCTCTGTAGTTCCTGTTTGTTTACTCAGATTTTCTATTTCCAACATTCCTTCTGCTTGTGTCTTCTTCATTTTTTCTGTTTTCCTCTTCAGGTCTTGGATGGTCTCCCTTGCTTTTTCATGATTTTCACTCAAGGATTTATTGTTTTCTTCTGCTCTAATTGTCCTTTCCTCTAGTTTTTTATAGCGTTCTTCCCATTTTTTGTTTGTCTGTTCCTCTACTTTATTTTCTATTTCTTCTATATAAGGCTCTAGCCTCTTCATGATGTTACTTATAAGGTTGTTTCCTTCTTCTTCTTCTTCTTCTTCTTCTTCTTCTTCTTCTTCTTCTTCTTCTAATTCTTCTAATTCTTCTAATTCTTCTAATTCTTCCATTCTGTGATGTTCAGATCTAGATATTGGAGAATGGCTAGATTCTGGTGATGCTGCATTGCTCTTTATTTTGTTGTATGTACTTCTGCCTTGATGTCTGCCCATCTCCTCTTGTGTTTGTTCTTGGTCTTATCAGTGTACCTGGTCCAGAGAGAGTTGACAGATTTAGGGATCCTCTCTCTGTTCCATATGGAAGCTCTGGGTCTGATGGGAGCACTGGTCCAGATGAGAGTGCTGCCTGGATAGGAGCTGGGGGGCTGGACTCTGAGTCTCAGGAAGTTCCTGATGTCTCCTTATTTTGTCCAGATGGGAGCTCCTCTTGTCCAGATGGGAGTTCCTCTGGTCTCTGGTCCAGATGGGAGTTCCAGGGCAGGATGGAAGCTGGGAGCTGGTCTCTGATTCTCAGTAAGTGGCTGGGGTCTCCAGCAGATGGGTGTGGGGGCAGGTGTGGAGACTGCAGTGTCTGCCTGCAGTCTTGGAAAAGGGGAGCCTTCCTGCAGGGCCTGCCGATTGGCAGGCATCTGGGGCCAAGTTGGTCAGGTCCTCTGGGAGTGGCCTGTGTCCAGTGGTGGGACCCAGGCGCAGTTGCCTCTCTGACTATAAGCCAGGCACTCACCTCTGGTCCAGCTCACTCACTCATTTGTAAACTCATCAACTCACACATTTTTAGTTAATTTACTTTTCATTTTCATTGATTATACTTTTGTTTATTTCTGTGGGAAAACAATCCCATGTGACAATAAAAAGCAGATGGAAGAGATGATATTGACAGAGTTACTATTGGATACAGGTTCTAGATACCATATCTAACATAACTATTTTTTAGGTTTAAAAATAGTTTTCATTATTTTAATACAAAGGTAATTTGAGACAAAATAAAAAAATAAAATTATGTTTACAACATTTTCAGGTTTTGTAATTTCTTCTTTTGAAGAAAAAAAACTTTTTCTTTATTCTTGATAATTTCGTGAATGTGTATACAATGAAGTACAATGATATCCCATATTTTTTTCTTCCCAGCTCCTCTTGTATCTCTCTAACATGTCCCATTGCAAACTTCACATGGACTTTCCTTTTTAAAGAAATAATCCACTATGTCCAATAGTGTTGTTCATGTGTTCCTGGGTGTTGGTGGGGCTGTCCACTGAAGATAAGAAGCCCACCTGTGATCACACCCTCAAAAAGATTGATTCTCTGTCCCAAAGAATCTACCAACTGTCAATGACTTCTCAGAGAAGCTTGAGGCTTAAAAGCAACACCCCGTCTATGTTAGAATCTTCCCTGGCCTTGTCTCATGCAGAAGTTACACAAGTAACCACAGCTGCTGTAAATTTATGAATATGATATCTATGTCATGTAGAAGAAAGCATTTAAAAGCACTCCTTCTGTTTTTACTTTTTCAAAACCCATTCTTTCAGGATATTCTAGGAGCCTTGGTTATATCTAAATTTTTCATCATGTATTTAATTAATTTTTTCCCTTCTTGCCTAGGTTCAATTAAGCAGAGCTGCATAGTAAGAAAGAGAAAACTTATATATTTGTAATATAAGACTCCTGTTTTTTATTCACTTCCTAAACATACAATGTTGGTCTAATATTTTCAAAACATCTGTCTTCTGTTTCTTTACCTAACAAATGAGGAAGGTGATTAATTAACCAATGATTTGACTACAATAGATTCTTGGTAGTTATAATAGGTATAATTATGATGAATTAATCTGCAGTCACTTGAAAAATATTTAAAAGTAAAGAAGAAAAAATAGCATATAAACAAATGTATTCACAAATAACAAGTAAAAGCATGAAATTATCATTAATATATATGCATGTTATTTCAAATCTCTACGGCATTAGAATCTCTACTAAATAAGTTTAGTGACAACTGCATGGTGGCTAGTTCCAAAAATCTCAGCAGTTTAGAGATAGGGACAGTAATATCAAGGGCTTAAGGTCATTCTCAACTTTATAGAACACATGAAGCCAGTCTTAACCACATGAGTCTTTGTCATTAACTGACCTTCACAAAAAGGGAAAGTAAATTAGTTGCAACTTCTCATTAATGCTCTGCAGCATATTCTTGATATCAATGTCATTATTATATTTATTTTACATATGATGATAACATGGGAATAAAAGGTGTCAATATTTGTTCAGAGCACTTATATAGCTGAGTCCATATTTAAAAATGGAAAATCTGACTATAGAGGATATCAAGGCTATTAATTTCTACGATACATTAAATATCATTTGCATAGTTATGAATAGATGTTAGGCAATACTTACCAACTTTTAAATATTAAATGCTATATTGTAGTATTTAAAATATGTTAAGAGTATTGGAAAATATTCCATTTATTACATGTATTTTATTTTTAAATATACTATGATTATAAATCTGAGCTTTACAATTTATAAATATATGTATATACATTGGGAGAGCATTTCATTCAATAATTGAAGATGACTTCCATTGTGATTGCTGGCTTGTATGGCCAAATCTGTCTCACTTACACTGTTAAATATGTCAATGTTAATTCAAGGAACATCTAAGTATGTGAACCCTCTCTTCTTCTTGAATGAGTTTCTCTAGATAGTATTTACATCTTAGTAGTCATAAGTGAGCATAAAGGCAATATAAAGACTTATGGTCTTTTCAAAAAATTATGTTTGGGCTTAAGCATATACTTGCCAGTATCATTAAATGGATTGAGCAGATTTTAATAGGTTTTATTTATATGTTTAAGAGTATATGTACACACACACACACACACACACACACACACACACACACCCAACATAGATATATAAAACAACAATAAATAAAATAGGGATATGAGTTTGAGAAACGTCCAGGGAAGTACATGAGACTGATGAGATTCATAGGAAGGAGGCTAGAGAAGGAGGAAAATTATTTAACTATATTTTAATGAAAAATATAAAGAATATAAAAATAAAAATAATAAAGAATATTAAAATTATTCAAAGATAATGGAAAGAAAAATATAAATAAGCATTGAGTTGTAAAAAAGTTTAGTTATTTGACACTGTAATTTGTCAAAATTCTTATTGGTTTTGAACTATTTTGAAGATAATCATTTTATTATAATTCATGTTGAAAGTGTTTATTAGAATATTTCAATATCTTATTAGCATTTTATGATACTCAAGTATAAAAGGGAATACAGTATTTTAAATATTAGCCATCTGGACATGAAATTCAAGTACATATGAACCAATTAAATTTTAATAGTTGCAAAGCTGTGTAGGAAGATATGTACGTCTATAGCAACAAACAAGGAAGGACATTGTCTTAGCATTTTTGAAGGAGGCCTTTGAGAGACAGAGAGACAGAAACAAAAGTCGATTGGGTCCAGAAGAAGGGAGGATCTGGAAGGAGTTGAGAAATGAGAAAACAGAATCAAATTATATTGTGTGAAAAACAATTTTAAACTAAAACTGTTGGAAAGGGAATCACTGAAGACTTAACTGCAGAATAGTGGAAGTGAGGGAAGCTGTGTAGTTGAAAAAATGGGATTAGGGAATAAAAGACAGGGAAAGGCACTGAAAAGGGCTGGTTTCAGTATGTTGAGCTGAGAAGAAGAGAATAACAGTGGTGGCTAGAAATAACCCCAGAAGAATGAATTCTTAAAACAACCTATCACCATACATGCACATTGAATACCATACTCTTTTCTGCTTACTCTGTTTCTCCTGATTTTTTAAAACAATGCTGCTATCTGTAAACACACCAGCCTCAGAGAAACTTATGAGTTAATCTTATAGAAGTAATTAAAAATATATTTATTAATGAACTAGGGTAGACATAAGTGAGCTATTACTATATATTTTATACATAAAGACATATAAAAATAAACTATATTTGGAGTCTAGCATAGTTAATATTTAATAGAAATGTATTTGATGACGTGGCCAAAATGCTATGAGGTATCCCTCTTGGCAGTTCATACTTTAGGGGAATATAATTTAATAATTTCATAACACTAATGGTGATTGACAAAATAAATATGTTTAGCCACATATGGCCAATTTTTTTTTCATATTACTATAGTTTTCCACTGCGACATGAATGGTTAAATGTGTTTTAAAAGTTCTGTCGTGATGCCCTAATTTCTGAATGTTAGTTTTATTCTTGTCTTTCAATATTGTATTGCCACCCTTGAAATTACAAAACATAATTTATTTCCACACTTGGTTGGTAAGTTTATACATAAATGACTATAACCATTATAATATAATTTTGAAGATGTAGACTAATGAAAATATTTTCTGACAAAAAATCTACATTGGAAGTAGTTTATCCAACGAGATAAAATGAAATAAGGTAATGCTCAGACAATTAGATCATGATTTTTCTAGCTTGTGACAGAGTGCATTGTATGCATCATAGCAAAAGATTACACTTCTTTGCCTTGCTTCTGAGAAGTCACCTCCTTCCCTACTGCTTCCCCATCAGTTCTTCCCAGGATACCTATGGCATTCCTTTGTGTTCCTTTCAGTGCCAGGGCTTCACCAAAGACTCTCAGTTTGCATTACAGAATCTCACTTGGATAAATACTCCCCGGATATTTATAGTACCTCTGTTACTATAAATAAACTTTTTCCAATTAATTGGAAGTCACAAAATCTATCTGCAAAATATGTTCTCTAAGGTATGATTCAGATTTAGTAAAGCTACTGTACCATTTGATTATGTAAATTCACTTTTTAGAATTTGCAGTCTTACATAATTTTGTTTTTTGAATGACTTCTTCAAGTTTGACACATATATTTTACACATCAAATTCATAAAATACAATATTTTGTTATAACTCTATCTCCTGTGCAAAGATTCACTAGATAAGCTATATAAAGTACCCCTCACTTCACTAAACTTTCATTTTGGTTTTTTATATTCTAGGAATTCTTAAAATCTACACTCTTAATTGATGTAAGAGGACGCGGCTGAATTTAGCTAGTATCATTCACTGGTCGGTAGGCCTGGGGCGCATAAAGAAGATAGTTAAGAAAAGCCTGGGAGCCAGACAGAGAGATAACCAACAGGCAGCATTCCCCATTGTTCCTACCCCAAGGTTCTAGCTGCCCTCAATGATGAATGAGTCCTCAATGGTGCCAGTCTCCATTCCTGACTTCGCTCAGTGATTGAAGTCTATACCTTTTTGCCACAAGTGTTTTGAGGTCTAAGGATTTTATCACAGCAACAGAAAGAATATTAGAGCCATCTTAAGACATGTAAGATCACATCTCATCATTTGGATTAGCACACACCTTTTACTAGCGATGCTGAACTCATATTCAGGACTCTTGACTTTTTCCACATTTTTTAGGACAAATATCTTCTGTCTTTATATTTTCTATTATTCAAATAATCTTAAGATAAAAAAGTGATGGATCACTGTATTGTATCTATATGCCTGATTGTAAGTTAGCAATTCATGAACTTTACAACCATTCTTGGTGAGGGGATGACTGAAGTGAGTAGTCTGTAGTGCCATATCATGACATTCATTTCGTTAAGAGAGAGTTCATCTATTCACTAAGGCATGCTTCCATGGGGCTTTTACTCACAAGAAGGATCAGCATTTTAAAATTTGCTGGAAGATATTGTGTTAGTGGTGTAGCTGGAAGTTTCTCCCCTATCCTGCCACAGCCACTTAGACCCAAGACACATATTACTTACAAACTGTCTGGCCAATGGCAGGCTCATTGCTAGCTAGCTCTTATAACAACCCATTTCTATTCATCTCTGTGGGCATCTTGTTGCTCCTTGGGAGGTGGGCTCATATCTCTCTCTCTCTCTCTCTCTCTCTCTCTCTCTCTCTCTCTCTCTCTCTCTCTCAGATTTTCGAGACAGGGCTAGATTCACAACAAAAAAATCTCTCTCTTTTCTTCTTCTCTTTCTTTTGTTTGAATGTAATGCCTAATTTTATTCTGTCTCACCATTGGTCAAACAGCTTTATTTATAAACCAATCAGAGTAACACATATTCACAACATACAGAAATACATCCCACAGCAGCTGGTATGTGGATACACATACATACATAAGTGTATGTGTGTGTGTACCTATGTTTAGACACCCATACCTATTTTAATTTGACTGGCAAAAGGAAAGAAAATTGTCAATTATTTTTGTTTTCTGTTCTTGCTAAAGATTATAAACTTCATGAGTCTTTTAAACTGAAAGTAGGTAAATGGTGCTGAGGAGTTTTCTTCATGGTAAATGGACATGCTGTATGAGGTTAACTTCATAATTCAAATCCCTAAAATTCAAGTACATGTCAAATTGTCAGGCATAGCTTCCTATATCTGTAACCTCAGCATAATGGGGCAAAGGCAGAGTAAAAGGAATCCAGGGAACTTTCTGAAAACCCAGCCTAACTGAAACTGCTGTCCCAAGGCAATAATTAAGTGAATCACAGACGACATTTGAAGTCCTCCTCTGTCCTCTGCGTACATCTATGTGGCCCAGGCACCTGTACACACATGCACATGCAATAAACATATACTCCAACTACAAAGGACACACACACACCACACACACACACACACACACAAACGCACATGTTGTTGAATATTAATTTAAGATATATTACATTTATTTATTTATGCTATGGAATATTTGTTTAATGATGCAAAGATGTATTACATTTGTTTGATTAAATAAAATTACCTAGGGTCAGGAGGCTGAGTTGGCACCTAGCTGACAGGGTGTGGTAAAGACGAAAGACCACATGTAGCTATGGTTCGTAAGTGGAGACTGAGCAGAAAGACACCCTGTTTGGGGGGAAGATTCAGCTAGGAGAAAAGTTTAGCTACTTGCTATTCAGCCTCTCCAAGTGAGGAGAATTTCATCTCAACCTTTGAATCCTGAGTTCTATAGATGAGTAGAGATCTAGATAAAGTTCCCTTTCGTGGCTGTGATAGAACCAGTGCCTGAGGGAACAAAATCTTCTCTTGGCTATTGCCACCACTACTGGTAGCTGTGGAGTTGCTACTGCAGTTGCTTAAGGGACAGCTACTGAATTTAATGAAAAACACACACACACACACACACACACACACACACACACACACTCAAAACATAAAGAACAAAAAGGGGGAATTAAAATAGAAATGAAAGAAGAAATAATGAAAATGGAAAGAAAAGAACAATAAAAAGAGTAGATGGCTGTAAACTCCATCATGTAAACTCCGCCTGTATTTGCTTATTCCTGAGATATCCTTGTGAGCATTCCTCTCATTACAATGACAACGAGGAGGATGGATGCCTTGAGGAAGGGACTAGTTTGAAACTGTGCTTTGGGGGTTCATGTGTTAGAGGCTCAATCCTGGCAGCAGCAATGTGGGCATGTGGTGTGGATGCTTAGGAGGTGAGCCTCTTGGGAGGTCTTAGGTCTCCCGAGAAGTTCCAGTGGGCAAAGAGTCCTTTAGCTGTCCTAGGCGCACTGTGCTTTTATGAAAGCAAACAATTCTGAATGAAGTCAACTGTTGAATTCCTCATTAACTTTTGATATTTTTATGGTGTTATTTATTCATTTTTGGTTCCTTCTCTTCAATTGTCATGGAGTACTCTCCAGAGCTGGCTCTGCTTTTTGGAATTTTAACCTCCAAAACTTTAAAATAAAGTTTTGAAAAGCCTGTTGTAATATTGAGCTAACTTGCTTCAGCTAACTTATAGTACATGAATCTAGACAGATATATTTACACACATATAGAGCTAAAAGTATTATATGTATGCAGAAATATAAGGCACTAGATATGCCAAGTTGATGAAAATATGCTTGCACATGTTAATATCTTTAAAATGCTCTAATTATCTGCTCTAATTGCTTTCATAACATCTTAATAGTACCAATTAAAACTTGGAATATAAATTTGTGGAAATGTAAAATTTTATCTTTATTGTCTATTTTATTCTTCATAACACTTTAAATTATATTTTCGTCTCTGATTACACTTGCAAGGAAAACAATACATACCTAACTCAAAAATTGACAGAGTTCAAGTAACAGGTAAAGGAAGTTGGAGAAAAACACAGATTATGTCTAACATATTACTATATTGAATTGTACTTCCAGGCTTCTTCCCATCAAGCTAGAATTAAGGCTTGAGAGTTTAAACAAAAATGAATACTTGGTTAATTTAAAAATTAGCTCCCAATTTTAAAATTACAGCATAACAGTTTACTGACCTAAACATCTCTCTCTCTCTCTCTCTCTCTCTCTCTCTCTCTCTCTCTCTCTCTCTCTCTCCTCTATCTTCCTCTTCTGCTCTCTCTCCTACTTTGTTCTATCCCATAGGATTATACATTCAGCAACAGACATGAAGGTTATGCCTTATGCGATCTTTCAAATTACGTGAACTTAAAAGAGCATATTTCATGCTGTTCTCCACACTCATGCACAAGCCTCCAGTCCTGAAATAATTTGCTTAGGTTTTAAGCTAAGCATAGAATGAGGAAAAAATATATTTCCCTAGGGAGTAACTAAAATAGACAGCTGCTGCCTTCGTGAGGATTTACAGGTTTTCACTGGAAATCTAGTTCATTTCATCAAATAAAACTGTACATAATCCATGCTTGCTTGCCCATATTTTTTATTTCAGAGTAAGTTATGTTACAAAATTTGAAGTTGGTACCACCTTTAGACCACTGTTAAATCCATAGACCAGCCACAAACACACACTCACATACACAAACATACATATATACATCACTTACCCATACAAACATACATACATACATCAGACAGACAGACACACACACACACACACAAACACACACACACACACACACACACATGCACACACGATCATTATTGTTAATATAATCATTGCAAATAAATCCAACTGTGTCAAATTTTATAGAAAAAAAATAACTGCCTTACAGTGACTTTTTATATAAGCATTATAAAATATTAAATTTCTTACTTTATGGAGAAGCAGTTATGATATTTAAATGTTAACAGAGAATTTAGATTTGCTTTGCTTTTAGTTTATGGTTTCTTCCTAACTATAACATTGGGTTAAAATTGATTACCTGGCCAGCTGTGCTGGGTGATACCTGTATTATGAGCTTCAAGGAGACAGGAACAGGAATTCACAGTAAATCTGAGGCCAGCAAGGACAAAACAGTGAGGGCCTTTCTCAATAAAAAAAAAAAAAAAAAAAAAAAGGAAGAAGAAGAAAGAAAGAAAGGTACATTTCTATCCACAGCATGTTTTTAATTTCTGAAGGTTTCTTTTAAAACATTTTATAGACAGTATTCATTTCATGTAAAATACAAAATCTTTTCCTATTTTGTTAAGATCTATGGTTTCACCTTTTCAGTTATTGTAAAATGTTTTAAATAGTTTTTATTCAATTCTTTGGCTTTTGTTTTGTGAGTAATCTAGAAAACATTATGTTCTAGGCATATTTTCCCATATTCTAAATGTGTAAGACTTCACAAACGGTTCCACATATTGAGGAATAGCTTTTCTCCAGTAGCCACAGTATTCTTCATTATGAAAACAGAATTATGTCTGGTTGAATGAAATTTAGCAGGTCAACCTGAACAATGATAATCATCATGGATAACTGTATTCCTTACATACAAAATCCTCCTGATTTTGAAATGAATGAGTGTATTTCTTGCTTGTTTCACTGGAGCTTTTAGTGTCATTATTTACAAGCTGCAAATTTCTCTGTAGAGCGTTAAGAACAATTTCTTACATGGAAGAATGTTATGAAGGCATTTTCCTTTTAGTTTTCCAAATGTCATAAAATATTTTACGAAATACATATCTATAAAATTCCATATTTTGAAAAAAATAAATATAAAGTTATCTTACGTCTAATGCTATCAGGAATGGGTATCATAAGACATTGAGTTGAGAAATTATTCAGTGGTTTTAATTGGATTATCTCTCTTAGAATTTTTTGGTAACTGCTAAGTAATGCAAGATGACCATTATTAAGAGTTATGTCCAACGTAGTATAGATTTTCCACAAATGTAAATGGTACAGATATACATTATAAATATGTCAAAATAAAGGAGGTGTAAAACAAAGAAAAATTCAAGGGAAGAGAAGTCCCTCCATCTTTCTAGAAAATATGCTCAGAAATTCATTTTAAAATATTTGTCTCCTATACAAAAGTATGTCTTTAAAACAACATCGAAAACAACAAGGAAGAAAACAAAAATCCATCTGACAAGCCTTTTGTCAACTTAAATACCAGGAAATGTCTTCACAAATATTGGGAATGTGGAAATCACCTCCCTTATGCAATGCTGCCATCAAGGAAAATACAGATTCTCACTCATTTCTCTCTCTCTGTCTCTCTGTCTCTGTCTCTGTCTCTGTCTCTCTCTCTCTCTCTCTCTCATACATATACACATATAGATGAGAACATATTTTCTAAGATAAATTTCTTAACTAATTAAAGCTTCTGTTCATTTAAGACCTGTATTTGAACTTATTACTATGTTTCATACTTAAGGAATCTCTTCAGACCACTTTGAAAGAGGTGATGATATGATTATGTTTTTTCAGGTCTTTCCTCTAAACCTTAATGATATTGTTAAGGGGGAAAATATTGACTAAAATAATGTAAGTACATTTTTATTGTTTAGAAATTAAAATTACAGTAGGTTTAGTTAACACAATTTTTGAAGGTGAAGGTTTGGTCATTGAGGCTGGCTGCTTGTGGAACAGGCAGATTAGGCTTGAGAATGCTTAAGGATGATTCTGTTTTTGAGAAAAACATAGGAAAGGTGCATAAACAAGGAATAAATAGCTTTAGACAGAAATTTAAAAGTACAACAAAGAAAACAATAACCACTGTATAATTACTGGTTATGAGCTGTAGGATTGTATTAAGAATTCAGCTGAATATGATAAAGATATATCTGGAAAAATCAAGGCATTCTTCCAGAGGATTAAACCAAATCTCAAGGAATAATTGGCATTGTTTGGCTTTTAATATATCAGCTGTTTCCTATTATGAATTTTGTGTGCACTCATAACTTCTCCAAGAACTTTCAACAGTATATTTTACCTGAAATTCTCCTCAAGCATCCTAGGCCTAGGAGAAAGAACTTAGGTGCATAGTTTTGTTTCTTCTGCAAATAAAGCTCAAACCCTTCTTTCTCTCATAGCCCAAATGGTATTCCAGAGCAATTGACTTAGAATGAATACCAAGTGCAGTGTAGCTAAGGGAAGGATTCCTAGCTCCAAGTAGAGTCACCCCACCATGCCAGTATATGGCAACATAGGAAAATAGAAGCAGTTTTATTTTAGGGACTTACAGACTCTCTCAACTAACCACCTGTAAGACTGTAACAGTTTGAGCACATTTATGAGAGACTTCTAACGTTTCACCTAGCCACTTATAAGAATATATTTTGAGTACATAAATTCTCTTTCTGACTTATTCCAGATCTTATATGACCCTACCTCCTCTATTCACTGTCCTCTTCGGTTGCAAATGAAACTGGCTATCATGACTCTTGTAGGGACCTTGGAAGCTTTGCAGTCTACGGTAAGAATCAGGCTGCTGGGACAAGAGAACCTGAGTCCCGGAGAGGAATTGGAAGAACCATGATGGAGAACAAGAATGGATATGAGGACAGAGACTGAAAACAGTTAGAATTATGAGAAGACAGGAAGAGAAGGGACAGAAAGGAGCTAGGTATAGGTGCAGAATTGAAGCTGTGTAGATAGAATTTAATCTCAGAGAAACAATGTGGACAGATATAAGAGCTTGGTGTACTTAGATTCCTTTTCCTCAGAATATCCTCGCCATTAGTACCGTCTCTTCTGGGCCCCTAGGAAGGAAACTAAAGAGGCTGGACCTCAATAATTTCTGAAAATTGCCCATTTTAGTTATATTATATGTGTATGTATGATATATTATTATTATTATTATTATTATTATTATTATTATTATTATTACCATGTGTTTGGATGGTGTGTTTATATGTGTGTATTTGTAGATGTGTGTCATGACACTCATATGGAGATCAGAGGGTAACTTTTGGTAGTTGGATTTATTTTGTTGATGTAGGCCTTTTTCCATTTCTGCCTTGCTATGTACTCTAGGAGACATCAAATGTAATAGGAAGTATTCCTGTGCCCCAGCCGGCCGGTGGTTGAGACAAATCTCTCCAACTTGTGTCCCCCAAGTAAACACACAGAGGATTCCATTAATTATAATTGCTCAGCCATTAGCTCAGGCTTATTACTGACTAGCTCTTACACTTAAATTAACCCATAATTCTTATTTAAGTTTAGCCACATGGCTTGGTACCTTTTCTCAGTTCTGCCTTGACATCTTGTTTCCTCTGAGTCTGGATGGTGACTCCTGACTAAGTATTTCCTCTTCTTGTCTCTCTCCTAGATTTCCTGCCTGGCTATAACCTGACTTGCCATAGACCAGAACAGCTTCTTCTTCTTCTTTTTGTTTTTTTGTTTGTGTTTGTTTGTTTTTGTTTTTGTTTTTCAAGACAGGGTTTCTCTGTAGCTTTGGAGGCTGTCCTGGAATTCACTTTGTAGACCAGGCTGGCCTTGAACTCACAGAGATCCACCTGCCTCTGCCTCCTGAGTGCTGGGATTACAGGCATGCACCACCACTGCCCGGCAGAGCAGCTTCTTCATTAACCAGTCATAGCAATACATATTCACAGTGTACAGAAAGACATCCCACAGCAATCAATCTCTTGTATCTCATTTCTATATTTCAATACTGGTGTTTGGCTTATAGATACACACCACTGTGTCTGGCTTCCTTCTGTTTTACCTGGGTTCCAAGATTGAATTTTGGTTGTCAGGTTTGTGATGCAAGCACTTCTATTCACTGAACAAACTCATTGGCTGTCTTGAGTAATAAATTTTTATTATTAAAATTTTTATTTACTTTTCATACAACCACAGTTTTCCCCCTCCTCTCTTTGTGTTATGTATCATCACCACCACCACCTCCTCCACTCCTCAGAAAGGGTTCCAAAAAGCCAGCTCATGTGCCAGGCACAGGTCCTGGTCCCACTGCTGGGAGCATCACAAACAGATCAAGCTATACAACTGTCACCCACATGCAGAGAGCCTAGGTCAGTCCCATGCAGGCTCCCTAGCTGACAGGTCTAGAGCTCATGAGCTCCCACACTTGGGTCAGCTGTCTCTTGTGAGTTTCCCCAGCACCAGGTTTATCCCTATTATCATAATGGCTCTCTCTAACAAGACATCTCTCTTGTTGCTCTCCCTCTCCAACCATCACTCAACTGGACAATCCTAATCCCCCTTACCCCCAGTTTACCCAGGAGATCTCATCTATTTCCCTTTCCCAGGGCTATCTATGCATCCATTTTAGGGTCCTTATTATTACTTAATCTCTCTAGAGCTGTGGATTGCAGCCTGGTTATCATTTGCTTTATATCTACTATCCACTTATAAATGAGTACATACCATTTTGACTTTCTGGAGGTGGGTTACCTCACTCAGGATTTTTTCTAGTTCCATCCATTTACCTGAAAACTTCATGATGTCATTTTTTTTTACAATGATTAATACTCCATTGTGTAGATATACCATATTTCCTTCATCTATTCTTTGCTTGAGGGATATCTAGGTTGTTTCCCGATTCCGGCTATTACTAATAATGTTGCTGTGAACATAATTGAACATAATTGTCCTTATGGTATGATATCTTTTGGGTATATACCCAAGAGGGCTATCACTGAATCTTGAGGTAGATTGATTGCAAATTTTCTGAGAAACCACCATATCTTCAAATGAAAATCCCCCACTCCCCCCCCCCCCCCACCCCCCCAAAAAACAGGATAGCTAAAACAATCTTGTACAATAAAGGAACTTCCAGAAGCATCACCATCCCTGACTTCAAGTTCTACTATAGCACTATAGTAAAACAGCTTGGTAGTGGTTAAAAACAGACATGTGGATCAATGCAAATGAAGACTATGACATAAATCCACACACCTATGAACACCTAATTTTTGATAAAGAATCCAAAATTGTACAATGGAAAAAGAGAAAGCATCTTCAATAAAAGGTGCTAGCATAACTGGATATCAACATGTAGAAGAATGAAAATAGATCCATATTTATTCCCAGGAACAAAACTCAAGTCCAAGTTGATCAAAGACCTCAACTTTAATCCAGTCACACTGAACCTGATTGAAGAAAAAGTGGGAAGTAGCCTTGAATGCATTGGTACAGGAGACTACTTCCTGAATATAATACCAGTAGCACAGACGCTAAGATGGACAATTAATAAATGGGATGCTCTGAAACTGAAAAGCTTCTGTAAGGCAAGGGAAAGTGTCAATAAGACAAAACAGCAGCACACAAAATAGGAAAAGATCTTCACCAACCCTACATCTGACAAAGGACTGATCTCGAAAATATATAAAGAACTCATGAAAGTCAACATCAAAATACCAAATAATCCAATTGAAAAACAGGGTATAGATCTCAGCAGAGAATTCTAAACAGAAGAATCCTAAATGGCCAAAAGACATTTAAGGAATTGCTCAGTATCCTTAGTCATCAGGGAAATGCAAATGCAAATGAATCTGAGATACCATCTTATATGTGTCAGAATGGATAAGATCAAAAATGCTAACAATAGCCTGTGTTGGAGAGGATGTGAAATATGGGGAATACTTCTCCACTGCTTGTAGGAGTGTAAAGTTGTACAGCCACTCCAGTATTAATTTTTATTAATTATTTTAGGAATCAATAATAATATCCAGTATGAGGGGAAAACACCTGTATATTCACTAAAGCCAGGATTTTGATTTTGTGTGAGACTCTGATATGGCTTAATATATTATTACTTCATCTCTGTGTTCTAACTCCTTGGGCTCCAGGTGGTAGGCTCTTTCTCCTTCCAATGTGTTGTAGCCAGGGATTGGTTCATACTCTTACTTGAGCATTAGTCATGTCTACATTTTATCTTCATATTAAACACTTTTAAAATTTCTGATGTCTGTTTGCTTTCTGAATTCTCAGAAAATGTACTATCTTTGTACAGGATCCTGCCATAATGTTTTTTTTTTTCTTTCTAAAATAACCAAATGTTTCATCATCTCATAATGAACAATTGAATATGCTCATATTTTTTCATGCATTAAACCATTCTCTTTCCCTTACTTACATTAGTCCTGTGAAATATTTCTCCTTACATTAGTCCTATGAAATATTTCTCTTAGCACAGATGAGAACCAATGTTTATTCTGTGATAGTGGCCTAGCATACTCTTGTTAGTGAGTAATGCAAAACACTAGTGGGTTTTCTTGGGTGGCAGTGCATGATCCATCTCATCAGCTTTCCTCACTAAGCACATTAAACTTTAGCTTGCTCTATTTGGTAGATGTTCTGCCTAGTCTCAATAACTCCTTTAAAAATGCACCCTGGAAAGAAGGGAACACCTACCTCTTTATGAATTTGTTCCTTGCTTCTGACTATAACTAGCAACAAATGTTTCATCTACAGCTACTTCCTAAATACTGAAATTTAAAATGTAAGAGTCACGAACCTTAAAATAACCATAAAATACTTTCTTTAGCACTTAACAGTACTCCAATGTATGTCAGTGGTCAATGAATATCTGTATAAATGTTTTATACCTATATACATAGATGCTTATTCACTAATAATACAAGTAAAATATATGGGAAATATTTTTCTTGAGTTTCTAGTAAAACATTAAGTTAAAGAAAATTAATTTATCAGTAAATTAAAACAATCAATTTTAGTTTTTAATACAGTATAATTTATTGATAATGGACTTTTTGTTTGTTTGTTTTGTTTTTCGAGGCAGGGTTTGTCTGTGTAGCTTTTGCCTTTCCTGGAACTCACTTGGTAGCCCATGCTGGCCTCAAACTCACAGCGATCCATCTGCCTCTGCCTCTCAAGTGCTGGGATTAAAGGCATGCACCACCACCGCCTGGCGATAATGGACTTTTTTTTTCACATCAAGAATAAACCAAAAATGTTTGATTTTCTATAAAGTGACAATCATGGTGTTTTTGTAATTCCAGTAAAACTGAGGCTAAAGGCAAGGAAGACAAGTTACATTGTTATAGAAGAGGCAGAAAGAAAATGAAATAAAATTAAAACATATTCAGAATCAGAGAGAACAGCCAATTTGCATCTACTCAGTAATTTATTTGAACAAATGCTATTCAAAACCCATTCAGCCAAAACTTATTTATTGAGGAGTTTAACTACAGTAGACTCTCTGCTAGTTTCCAAGATCTCATAGTGATTAAAGCTAAATCTTGTTTATGTGGCACTCATGCACTTACTGGAGGACATCGTAGGACAAGCTCAATAGCATAGATTGGGTATTAGGACAGGATGAGAAATAAAGCAAAGCTGGAAATGTATTTAAAGAAAATGCACAAAGGAATAGCTCTTTGAAGATGGAAATGAGAAAGTGTCAGTTTTGAGGTAACAGGGGTTAAAGTTTGAAGAAGTCAGGACCAATGCTGAAATCTGAGAAAAGAGCCAGAGCAATTTTCCTCTAGAGGAGAATTGATTAGAGATTTTGAAGAACGTCATGGAAACCACAGTCATTGGGGATGAGAAGATGACAGGGTGTGCAGAGAAGTCAGAAAGGGAACCAGAAAATGTAAATTAACTAGAATCAAATGGACAGGCACTGAAAGATTTTGAGCAAGAAATGACATGAACAAACTTGTGTTTTAATATTATCAGTGTGGTAAGAACTTTCTAAAAGCGAGAAAATGTGATTAAATAAAAAATTAAATAAAACAGTCAAGATCTAGAGCAGCTTGGACCAAGGAGTTAGCAAGTATGTGAGGTAAATATTGATTCATTTATAGTATATACTGAAAGGAAAATTACTAAATTTGTTAGAGAAATTGGTGTAACTTACAAAGTGAGAGTAATTCATTGACAGTTGTGTTTGTGGCTTGCATAATTAATGCAATCAAGTGTCTTAATAAAATGATGCAGACTTGATAGCAGACGGGTCAGAGAAACAAATCTTCAACATGTCGCCTAGACATTTCCCTTATGGATATATATATATATATATCCATCAATCTGAAAACAGAATAAGCTAAGCATATAACTCCAGTGTCATCCTGTGAAGGTTAGTCATGATAATAGCTCCCTTGATGAGTGTAGATAGTCCATCTACATTTATCAAGGGAGCTTTGTGTCAGGAGGTTGTGCTGGTCAATTTTCTTTGGTTCAAGTCTGTGTGTTTTTTGTTTTGTTTTGTTTTTGTAAATTTGCCATAAACTTGAGTCATCAGCAAAGAGGAATCCTCAGCTGTGGAATTGCTTCCATCAGATTGGCATATGTGCAAGCCTGTGGTATATCTTCTTTTGTGCATCATGCTATTTATGGCTGGGTGCTACTGCAATGAGTAAGAATAATGCTGATTATAGTTTGCTTAATAACTAATATTGACATTGACATATAATCAAATACATACCACAAAACTGTGGACTGCTAGGTATAGAGGTGGAGCAAATGGATTTCGCTGGGAGAGAGAAATAAAATAGACTTTTATGGATGGAGAGGGGGAGGGGTGGACCATATTGGAAGGATCAGATGGGAGGTTTGATGGAGTTGAGCAAGGAATTGCAGGGAGAGACAGCTAGAGTTTGCAGGCATTTGAGGGATGGTATGGAAAGCTAGTGCAGTGGAAACTTCTTACAATATGTGAAGGCGATCTTAATGAAGTCTCCAAATACTGGAGGAGATGGGGTTCCAAATGGCAATGGCTTGTCACCAAATAAAATTTCTTATACTCGAACTGGGTGTCATCCAATTAAGTTGTTGGACAGAGTCCCCATGGCAATCCCTAAGGTTGTTGGCAAGACACTTCATTGCTCTCCCAAATGGACAACAAGGTCTTATTCTTGAAGACCACACTTACACTACTCTTTGAACATGGGTATGTAGGGCTGGCACTTTCATAGATCCTTCATTGCTACATTCCTATATTCTAATGTATTTTTTACAGGAGAGTATCCTGCAAGCTATCAAAAGAGAAACATAAACGCAAACCCTTTGATCTGCAATGCTCCCCTGCATGCAAAATGTGCTAGGGTAATGGTGGCACAAATCTTATGGGAGTAACCAATCAAAAGGCATACTCCATAGGATGGACCCCATACCTGACACTACTTGGATGACAAAGAATATGAGACTAGATATTCCAGAACCTTAGGGTAAAACCAAATACTACTGGTTAAAAAAAAAAAAGTACTGATTAAAAATGACTCCTAATGATATTGTGCTATACTCATATATGGGTTCCCTACCAGTCCTCATAAGCCTCATAAGAGAAACTTCCTCTTGCAGCAGATAGGAACAAATACAGAGACCCATAGCCAGACATGCAGAGAGAAAAGGACCTTGGAACAAACATCTCTAAGCAGCATGTCTCTGTCAAATCCTTTCCTGCAGAGCTAAGGGAATCTCTCAGAAGAGGAGGCAGGAAGAGTGTAAAAGCCAGAGTGGGTAGAAGATTCCAGGAGAACTAAGACCTCTAAATTAACTCACCAAAGGTCATATGAGTTCACAAAGACTGAAGCAATAAGCAAGGGGCTTGCACAGATCTGTACCAGGTCCTCATTATAGCTCTCAATTTAGTGTTTTATGTGACTCTTGAATGTGTGAATGAGTTGGTCTCTGATTCTAGAGTCTTCTTTTGGCTCATTGTTAATATGTTGGCTTGCCTTGTCCCACTTAGATGTGATGGATTTTGTTTCATCTTATGTATTATTTTGTTGTTTTGTTGTTATCTCTTAAAGGCCTGTTCTTTTCTAAAAAGAGAAAAAAAGGGAGTGGATGGGAGGGGAGAAAGGGAGGTGTTGGGAGGATTAGAATTAGAGGA
Source organism: Onychomys torridus (assembly GCF_903995425.1). Classification (NCBI taxonomy): domain Eukaryota; kingdom Metazoa; phylum Chordata; class Mammalia; order Rodentia; family Cricetidae; genus Onychomys; species Onychomys torridus. Next base: position 22,912,984 of record NC_050460.1, on the reverse strand, counting down.
AACTATAATCTATACATTATATGAGAAAAATTCTATTTTCAATAAAAGAGACATATAACTGCAAACAAACAAACAAGAATGGTAGCTGAATAAGCCAGTCAATATCCTTTTTTCACATTCTCTGCTTCAGTTCCTGCCTTCAAGATCCTGCTTGAATTCCTGTGCTGATGCCCATTCATGACAGAGTATGAGCATGAAGATAAAATAAATCCTTTCCTTCCTAAGTTGCCTTTGGTCATGGCATTTATCACAAAATTAGAGAACAAACTAAAATTGGAGAGTGTGTCCAGAAAAATAGTTAGAGCATGGTGAAACATGTTTTAATTGACTGATGTCATTAACCTTTGAGAGGTGGTAGAATTTTGAAAGGGGGGGGCTTTTTTAAAGGAGGGGAGTGAAGGTGTGTTTCTGAATTGTACGTTTACCCTGCTCCCTAAAATCTTCCTTTCTCTGATTCCTGTCCTCCATGAAGTACATACATACTTCTGACTCTATGATACTCTCTCTACCTTCTCTCAGTCTCTGAAGAGTAGATGCAGCTGACTTTGAATATGAATTACTGATCTGTAAGCCAAAATAAATATTATCACCTAGATGTTTATCACTATTTCCTTAAGGCTTAATAACACACTATATACAGATAGTGTTTGAGCAATAATGCTAAATTGAAACAATCATCATATTCATGGTAAACATAATAAAGAAACTCTAAAGTTTTGGTTTGATATTGAATAATCTTTAAAAAGCCTGAAATAAAGACTTGAACACCATGTGTAGAGAAAATGATGAAGTTAATGAAGATGGGAAAGCTTGCTCTCAAGAAAAAGAAATAAAATCCTTACAGACAATGGAGCTCTCAGAAAAACCCTTTAACTTTGTACATAAGAAGAGCGATAAACACTCACTGTTAGAAATATTCTTATTCCTTATTGTAAACTATAGCACATTACTGTCCAGTGAAATTATGAAAATATCTGTAAGAAATGTCTACCCTGCATCTGGCATCAACTACTGATTTCTTCACAAATGTAGTAATATATAAAACCATGATTGTGTCACTATAATTTCTGTTGCTAATAAACAAATAGCACCTGCTTAATTCTACTTATACAATAGAAAGATTTTTACAGTACTAACTCTTGTTAGTGTGACATTCCCTAGACTTTGCAATTTGGATATTTTTGTACTCCTTTTAATTCACTAACAATTCTCTAATAAAGTGTTTTCAGTGCCCATGTGTCACTAAATTCAGTTTGAATTTTTATAGATGACAAATATTCAAAGCTTCCAGTATTATTTGTGAATTATTCAGTCTGATATATATATATATTTCTATAGAAATTTTGATTTTATGATTTATGATTAGGTAAAACAGAGGAGGCCCCTTCATTTTAATGATTATTTGTTGTTCTCATTAATGTTGAGCCATCTCAGAATTTTAAAGGAGCTAATTCATAAGTTAATGGTTGCGTAGTATCTTAATTAGCACTCCAAATATAAAACATCTAGAAAAAAAAAATATATATAGTGATAAGTTAAGGAACTATCATTTTCATAATTCTAAGAATGAAATATCAGCTCTGTGCCAGTGGATTTATGCTATTTTTGAGGTTTAAAAGTCGTTTATCCTTGTTGAAGTAAATAATATTATGTTGATATTTTATGTAGAGCCTCATGGACAGTGCAAGCACATGCAAGTTGAGGGCACTGACATAATTATAGAAATCTCTCTGCATCAAAATAATTGGTTGTCTACTATATACCAAGTAAAGTTGGTAGATGTCCTTAAATGTATATCTATTATTGATTTGATTTGATTTACAATCACTATAGAAGCACACTCTTCAGTATGTCTATAAGGATGCTTCCATAGAGTCTTGACTGAGGAAGGAAAATCCATGCTCATGTGGGCAGGTCCATCCTAATGGCTGATGGCTTATACTGGATACACAGAAGACAGTAAAATGAGTACCATCATTCCTCTGTCTGTGATCTCTGACTGTGGACACCATGTGAACAGGAAACTCAAGTCTCTGTTATCAAATGTTTGTCTGCTGGCTTTTCCCTGAAAACATACTATGAAGATTAATGAGATGTAGCTATTGGTATCCATGGCAACCGGCACAACATAATACATTGCTATGGTATTATGGTCTATGGTGTAAGAGCCACTGACATACCATAGTGACTAGATGAAGGGAAGGTCAGGGAATTCTCTTGGCAGATTTTCCTTTGCCCAGCTACAAGCTAACTTTGGAGATGCTAAACCATATAAAATATAAAGGGTTAATTATAAACGACCAGTGAAGAAGAATGGCTAGAAAAGTTGCAAAACCAAAATCTGTGTACATCTGGAAACATTAGCAGCTGAAGACTGTAAGGCCATTGAAAACACTAAATCATAGTATAAATGTTAAATCATTAAAAATATGCATACACATTTTGTATATTGTGGCTCCAAGTTAAAAAAAATGAGACACAGGCTAGTCTATTTAACAATATAATATACAATGCTATTATAATAATATGTCTTATATCTTTAATATCTTATACTATAAGATATTATTGCACAAATGTTTTTATACATTATTCTGACTTATATTACACTGCTTGCTTAAGAAGAACTATACAGCGTATTTAGCCTCTTTTCTAATCTTGGATTTCTAAAAATACATTTGCATTTAAAATTTTCCTGCACTGGTGCTGTGGGCAATTAATACTGCCTATTTTCTTTAACAGTTATATTGATGACATTTGTTGTCCCAAACATGCTTCCATTCTCTCAATTTTAGCAGGAATCTTAAATGGTCTTATTAATAAAAACAAACCCGGAGCCGGGTATTGGGATGAATACTGGAAGATCAGAGAAGCAGAACAAGCCACAGCTACCTCACCTTGCCGATTCCTCAGCTGATCCTGTTTTATCAGACTGGAAGTCTCTGAGTCCTTATCCATATGGTCTCAGCTGAACTGCTTCTTGAAAGCCTGAAAGCTTAATCAGGCTCTAGTTCCTGGTCCTCATGCCTTATATACTTTTCTGCTTTCTGCCATCACTTCCTGGGATTAAAGGTGTGTGTCACCATGCCTAACTGTTTCCAGTATGGCTTTAAACTCAGAGATCAGGTGAATCTTTGCCGCCCAAGTGATAGGATTAATGGCCTGTGTGCCACCGTTTTCTGGCCTCTGTATCTAGTGGCTGTTCCATTCTCTGATAAGTTTATTAGGATACACAATATTTTGGGGAATACAATATCACCACACTAGATAGAAAACCAAGCATTTCCCTTTTTCTTCTACAATGTTACAATAGAAAGTAACATTTGGTTACTTTACAGACACAGCTGGAACAAATCTTGGAAATTAAGGAATAAATCTTTCTGTTTAGAAAGGAGACTAAAATAAATACTTATTTATAAATATAATCAATTTATTATTTACAATTTTCTCATCTTTGTGACAGAACCAGGTATATAATTTCATACCCAAATATTTTGTATATTGTGGTCCCAAGTTAAAAAAAAATGAGACAATGCTAGTCTATTTAACAACATAACAACCAATGCTATTATAATATTATATCTTATATCTTTAATATCTTATGCTATAAGATGTTATTGCACAAATGTTTTTATACATTATTCTGACTGTATTTTGATACCTAATATATAATAACAAATAAACCATTAGGTAACTGAAAGAAGCTTTTCCAGATGATAATAACTTGAGAAAATTCAGCACATAACACTATTTTAAATTAATTTGATACTGTGTGGCTGGCACACACTCAGATTTTACTCTTAGATATGGGACACATACACATTCATATGCAAAAAAGAGGAATATTGATGAGTGACAAACCTATGTTCCATGCTTGAAAAGACTTTATTTAATGAGTTTCTTTTAATACATAATTTTCTGTCAGTAGAATATTACAACACTTTAAAAAAATCAGTGTTGGGATTTCATTTGGGTTAGTAAGTATTTCATAAAACATCTAAAATGTGCTACATTACAACTTACAAATAGCTAGCCAGGGTATCTCATGACTATCCATATCAGTATTTGGGGGACTGACGCAATGGAATTATGAGATGGAAGACAAGATTCACTACCTAGTAAGCTACAGTTCAGTGTTACTACACAGTCAGACTGTCTAAGACATAAAAATGTTCTTGGCATATAATTTATTATGTTTTTTTACTTATATGCTTTTTTGTATTTAAATTATTTTCATGCAATGTTTTCATGATGTTCTTTTCCCTTGCCTAACTAATGTCAAATCCTACCAACCTCTATGCTCAGCTACCTTCAAGTCCTTTCTCTGTCTCTTTCTGTCTCTCGGTCTCTGTGTCTCTCTCAGATGTCCCAAAATGAAAAAAAAAACAAAAACAAAAAAACTAAAACCCAACAAATAACAGCAAAAACAATTACTATAAGACACAAAATTACCAAAACAAAATGTTATCAACAACTAAAATAGTCTATTTGTATGGCTAATATTTCTTGGCATGAGTGTCCTGGAGTATGGTTAAAATACCCAGTGGCATTCCATTGAAGAAAACTACTTTTCTCTTTCTTATAGGAATCAATTGCAAAGAGTTATTTGATTAGCAGTGGGCCTTTGTGTCCTCTTCTGAATTCTCAGTGCTAAGATTTTGTCTGCTTTGAAATTGTTCAAGTCTTGTGCATGCTGTCACAGTCTCTGAGAGTTAATATCTGTATCAGCCCTGATGTGCTTGAAAGATGCTTTTACCTTGGAGTAATATACCACCTACAGTAGTAAAATATGTTACAGTTCATGAAGTTTAGTCAGTAGGGGTAATGTTTGGATATTGTTGAGATAAGAACTTAATTTCTTCATGTTCAATGACCTAAGTAAATATATAAGGCCACTTAGTAATAAGGTCATATAGCCGGGTTGTAAGGAATAACCAATTACCTGTGATGTTTGAGAGGGTTAGGGGTAGAAACTCCTTTGGCAAACATCTAAAGAAAGTTTAAACCATTATTTCAATGAGGTTTTACTTGGTGACATAAGATGTCTAGTTGTGATGATGTTTCACCCATTTCAATATGTACATATTGCATATTATAATAATATAGCATACATATAATATTACAATTTGGCAAGCTTCTACAATAGTGGGTTTCAATACATCCTTTGAAAGCACGTTAGTGTTAGGAGCCCTTTCCCCATGTTTCCTGCCTTGATATCCCTTCCTTATTTAATCCCCCTTCTCTAATTTTCCATTTATCTCTTTAGAACACTGTGTTTTGTTATCCTTTCCCCAGAAGATAATGTCTTTCCACCTCATCCTTTACAAGGTACCTAATTTCTGTGCTTATTCTGAGCATTTATACACCAGACACAAGGACAACCAACTGTATAAGAGAAATAATACTACAGCTAAAATCACATATTGACCTTAAGACAATGATGCCAGATGGCTTTAATACCCACACTCACCAATAGACAGGTCATCCAGACAAAAACTAAACAGAGAAATGCTGTAGTAAAATAATACACATATATCTACAGAAGAATCCACCAAAACACTGAAGGACATTTTTTATTCTTAGAAGACCATGACATTTTCTCCAAAATTACCCAGATATTAGGAAACAAACTATCAACAGATATAGGAAAATTGGAATGACACCATGCATCCTACTTGACCACAGAAGTTTAAAGCTGGGTATCAACAAGAGAAACAGCAGAAAGTATACAAATTCATGGAAGCTGGACTACATACTACTCAACAAAACTTGGGTCAATTTGAAATTTAAAACTTTTATGTTTGTGTAAACGAATGAAATTGAAAACACAGCATATCCAAACTTGTGGGACACAATGACAGCAGTTTTCAGCGGTAAGTTTATAGCACCAATTTCCTATATTGAAAACTTGAGAGATCTCATATTAATTATCTGATGAAACACTTGAAATCTAGAAAGACATAAAGAAATAATGCCCTAACAGATTTAATGGGAAGAAATAGTCAATCTCAGGGATAAAAGCAATGAAATACTAACAAAATATGCAGCCCTATTTATGATTATATATTTCTTTGGTATCCAGTAATCATTTCTTTCTTATAATTCTCCATCCTACACTTTTCAAAATTTCTCAAAAGCTCATATCATAAAAATAACAACAAATAAAATGCACATCAAAATACTGACAAGTGTTTACATTAAAAATAAATGTAACCATTGACAACAAAATGAAGTACAAATATCATCTGTTTATGAAGATTTTGCTATTGTTTATATTTTATAAGCTCTATATTTTCATTTTAAAAGAATAGTTTACCTATAGTACATATCTTTTTGATTCATTATGTGTAATAACTTAGAACACACAAATTTATAATTATCATTCACGTGGAATGGTTGAACGTGTTTGACAATTTTGTCAGGCAATTTAAGATGTTAGATTGAATATGTACTCAAAATTTATGAAGTGATTTCTCACCTGTCAGGGAAAACTTATATTGCTTCCTGGAAATTAATCTGTTATATTCACAAAATTCATAATCACAGAAGAGAATTTAAAATAACTTTATGTTAAGAAAAATACAATATTTTTCTTCATTCTTTGGTTGCTATTGTTGTTTTATTTTCTTTTTGAGAAAAAGTTTCACTGTGTAGCCCTGGCTGGCCTGGAAATAGATAAACCAAGTTGAATTTGAACTTACATGGTTTGGCCTGCCTTTGCGACCTAAGTGCTGGGATTCGTGATGTGTGCATCTATTTAAGTAATGTACATTTTTTTTTCTGTAATGTTTCTATTAATTTTAAGATTACAATGTAAATAATCATTTCCTCCTTCCTTTCTGTCCTTCCAAGCATTCATCCTTCCCTGCCTGGCTCACCAACTTAGTTTTTGCACACAAAGTAATTCTGCACTCAAATTTCTTATTTATTCATATGATCTGTGCCTTTCAGATACCTAAAACGTTTTTTTTTGTAGTTCCAAATAGAAAGGTTGGGGACTATGAGTCAAGCCACTTAAGGCTACTTACTTCTGTATAGGTCAGAGGAAGACTTGATCTTGGACAGAAACCTACTTGTTTGTGAATCTAAAAGAAGCAATACATTCTGTCACAGCTAATCCAACACCTTATCACTTAACAAAAATACTCAGTGAAATATTTCTGTTATTTTATGGATGCACTTGCTACATTTAATACATAGTCTGTTACCTATTTTGTTTTTTGTTTCCAGAGTATAGTGAAATCTCTGAGCCACATAATCAACTATTGCCATTTGTATCAATATTTCCTTTACAAGAAAGTTCAGAAATTTAATCTTCATATTTAGAAGCAAAGCAGATGTCATGGTATTAAAAAATGTAGAGTATATAAAACAATGATGCTTTAGTTTGATAATCTGATTGATATTTAAAATGTATCCTTCAATAAATTCATCAGTGGCATGAAATCAAATTCCATGTTATCACTAAGATGTTCTAAACCTAGATAAGAGCCAGTGAGCTGGGCAGGTGGGTAGAGAAGGCCCTTTCTTTGCAAGCCTGACTGTTTGAGTTCAATCTCTGGAACCACATAAAAGTAGAGTAAGAAAACCACTTCCCAATAGCAAACATGAATTATGAAATAAATAATTTTGTATTGTAAATAAAATGTAGTTTTCCAGGCTGAGCAAAGTGTCCCTGTGTAAGCCCAAGGTTCCAAACAGTCAGCTCATGCACTAAGGACAGGTTCCGGTCCCACAGCCTGGATGCCTCCCAAACAGTTCAAGCTATTCAATTGTCTCACTTATTCAGAGAGCCTGATCCAGCTAGGGGCTCCACAGCCTTTGGTTCATAATTCATGTGCTTCCATTAGTTTGCCTATTTGTCCCTGTGCTTTTCCAATTTTGGTCTCAACAATTCACACTCTTACAGTCCCTCTTCTTTCTTGACAATCAGACTCCTGGAGCTCCAGCTGGGGCCTGGACGAGAATCTCTGCATCCACTTCCATCAGTTATTGGATGAGAGTTCCAGCACAACCTTTAGGGTGTTTGGCCATCTGATCACCAGACTAGGTCAGTTTTGGCTTTCTGCCTGTATGAATTCACCGGGTTTAAATGAAACCCCAGGGGAGTCTTGGCCCTGGAGAAGATGGGATTGGAGGGGAAGGGATGGGAGAAGGTGGGAGTAGGTGCTGGAGCGGGGAGGACAGGGGAACCCATGGCTGATGTGTAAAATTAAAACACAAATATAATAAATTTTAAAAAAGGAAAAAACAGTTTTCTCTCCTTATGAATATGCCTATGTCAAGCACACGCCTGTTTGTTTTTTTTTTTTTCATCAGCAACAATAACAACCAAAAGTCATGAATTACAGTCACTTTAACAATTTCAATTTGGAAATGGCATTTTAAAATTCGTACTCTCAGTTAACGTTGTCTCTGTAAAGTACTGTGCAAAGCTTGAACCACAGGACAGGACTTGGCCAAAGTCATAATATTCTCACCTTAGGCTACATTGTTGACCAGGCTGCATGGTTTGAATGACCACTGATTCTTTATAGCACATACAGGTTTGTTCTCCACTTGTGAAAAAAGACCTTATTTTTATTTGTATAAATGCTTTACTTTGATGTATGCCTTTGTACCATGTACACTCCTGGTACACACAGAAACTAGAGAGGGCATGGGATTACCTGGAATTGGAGTTACAGATATTTGTAACACAAATGGTCTTCTTGTAATCCCAGTTCAATTAAAAATCAAAGCTGGCCTTGGAGTTGGAGAATGACTGTCTCCTTCTCTAAACCCAAGCATGTTGTTTAAAGAAAATGCAAAAATCTCTGTATCATGTAAGAAGAAAGAGCCATCTGATATGGGACAAAAGGAAACCAACAAATTAAGGGACTATTCTGTTGCCACTAATCTCAATTCTTTGGTTCTTTGGTTGTGTTTTGGTTCTTTAAACATTTCTTAAAGTATAATTTTATACCAAAATTTATAAGATTAATATATATATATTAATTAATATATATATATATTAAACTTTTGTTATGATATTAATGGTCATATAGAGTACTAACAAATTCTAGAAAAAAAGCTTCATTTAGCTGCTTATACATGGTTTTTGTGTTGGAGTCTCTATCAGTTTTCTGCAGGAAATCATGACCAGGCATAACAGAGAATTTGAAGTCTCTAGAAAGATGATGGGGCCCTACATTGACAATTCCACATGGACAATAATAATACCACTAAGCTGACAAACATCACCAAAAGATCAGCTTTGGACAACAAACTGCTCAGAACTATTATGGGATGGCTAGCTGAGGTGATCCAGATTCACAGACAACTCAAGCAAGGAACTGAAAGAAGCCTTGCATTTTTGCCTTTTGCAGAGACTGGACAACAAATGATACAGCTGCCTTTCCCAGGACTCGACTATTAAACTAAAATTTTCTTTTCAGGATCCTCTAAAGATGCCTTCACCCCAAACAGCAGGAAGAAATTTTAAGAACATAATGGCCACATTCCAAAGAGGTGGGGTGGGTGTTTTTTGCTTGTTTATTGAGTTATGGATACTGTCATTATTTAGGATAGTTGATTACAAGTTGTTATTGTTAATGGTCAAAAAAAAGATAATAAAAAAAAGGTGATTAGATTCAGGGTTCTCATTTCAAAAAAAGAAAAAGAAAAACGAGGATATAGATAAGAGGTAGATTTAAATCTACTTTGAAATATAAAAAGATAGAAATAATAGCATAAATGGTTGATTATTGAATCTCCGCTGAAAAGAAAAAAGGGAAGATATATAAATGTAAAGCAAAAAGTAGATTTTTGAATCTACTTAGAAAAGAAAAAAAGAGAATATGGATATGATAAGATAAAAAGGTAGATTATTGAATCTACTTTTGTAAAGGAACTACTTATTTTAAATATTTACATTGGATTGGATTTTTATATATTGTATACAATTTATATATATTTTGATTGATATTGTTAGAAAATGCTATACGTATATTTCTAATCTTGTTCAGCATATTTCACCTATACAGTTCATTTAACAATGCAATTTGCTAATCCTCGAATGTTATTATTACCAACTATTAGGATATAAAGAAATGAAAGTTAGTAGTTAGACAGTACAATTAAACTTGTTGTCATATTAGGTATGTTTTCAAGATCAAGCAGAGATATATTTTAGATGGACAGGGCATCTTCAAAGCCTTCAGAGATCTATAAAATATGGCATTTAAAATGTTTTAGTAACAGATTTTTTTTTATGACTATGAGACATGTCTACTCTAGACAGCACCAATCTACTTCAGAGAAGATATGGGCATAGAAGAAAAGGAATATGGAGTTAACTTACATTATGGCAAAAGCTAGCCACTGGACAACAAAGTGTCCTCACATCAACTACTGAGAGTATGCTATCCAAAATGGACAAACAGGACACAAAACAAAGGACTACCAATCCTTGCCAAGACATGTGTGGTTGCACTTTGGCAACAGGTGTTCTCTGTGGCCACGAAAATATGGCACGTGGCTTTGCAATCCAGAATAGGTACAGTGCCCTTTCTTCAAAGATAGCTGAATAGGCAGTGGACCGATGGCTTCTGGTGTGCAGTGCAACAGTAGCTGGAGCAGCTATTCTTGGAGGAGTAACTAGGCTGATGGAGTCTAATATCTCAATGGTAGATTGACATTTAATAAGGAGAAAGAGACACATAAGCCAAGAAGAATGGGGTGTTGAGATGAAGCCACCCACAAACTGAGAAGAATGGGCAGCTGAATTCCAAAAACACCAGCAATCTCCAGAATTTAAAATCCTGAATCATGACAGAACACTAGTGGAATTCAAGTTTCTCTGGTACATGGAACACTCCCACCAAACTTCCTACTTCACAAATGAGTCTGTCAGATGTGCTAGGCTGGTAAGCTGAACATGATGCAGAGAAACCTTGCGTTACTGTCCAGGCAGCTGGCAGTTTCTGTCAACTCACATTTTTTTTTTTTTTTTTTGGAAGTCACTTGTTTGTACTTCCTGTTTTAGTAGGTAATATTATTTCCATCTCAGGTCTCTGAGGGAGTTGAAGATTAGATAGTTGCAGCAACAATTTTCCTTGTTAAGAAAGTCAGGAAAGAAACTCACTAAGGAGGTGTAAAGTGTATAAGATTGAAAGACATTATAAGATAGTTTTCTGTTGGTAATACAAGATAGAATAGAAAGTGAATTAGGTACATTTTGGACTCAACAAAATAGGAGAGATAATAGAATATTTTCTCTGAATTTTTCAATGCAAATGGACTAGAGATGTTGATGTATTTATTATTTATATATATTGTATATAGTTATTGTACTTATTGCATATAGATTTTCTTATGTTAGTTATAACTTTTATTTTTTATTTTTATTAGACAAAAAAGGGGAAGCGTGGTGATATTTTATTTGTATGCTAATTTAAAAAGCTTGCCTGGAGACCAGGCGTAATAGGCCAGCCATTTTAAGTAAAAAGGAAGTCAGGCAGCACAAGCCCTTAGTAGGTAATTTAATTGTGAAATCAGTGTAGAAATACAAAGTAACAGAATAATCACATTTTATTGACATTCATTATATACGTATCTTACTATACTCTCATACACATGTATGTAATACATGGAGAAAGAGACATAACAGAGAGGAGGAAAAGGATGATGAGAAACACAAAGTTGCAGAAAATACAGTGCTACAAACCTAAATTTGAATGTCATCATATAAAGGAATACTTCAGAAGGGTATAACAACAATTGTCTTAAAAACAAGCTAAAATCAATAGCATAAAATTCAGTATATATTAATACAAACTGTTAACATTGTGAACTAATAGTCAAGAGTTCTTATTATTTTTATTTTTTTTTGAGATTATAATATAACTGCATCATCCTCTTTCCTTTTCTTCTTTCCAACTGTTCCATGTTTCATGACTTGCTCCATTTCAAATATGTGGCCTCCTTTTCCATTAATTCTTTTTACATACATAAATGTATATATTTTTACAAAGAGACCAAAATAATTCAGAAAGAAAAGGAATATGTTTCAACTAATTTTGCAAAAATACGATAAATTCATCCTGAATAAATGGAATTGCAGCACTACTATGGAAAAAAATTAACTCCTAAAAAGTACAGAAATGTTAAAGAACATGTTTAAGAAACTGACCAAGCAAAGACAAATTAGGAAAGGCAAACACATTAATGATAAAAGAGAAAAGAAAAAGTCCATCAAAATTAAAACAAAATAAACTCAACATCTTAACATCCAAAAGACCTTGCAAAGCAGCCTTAGGAATCTGAGAGACTGTTAAAATTAAAATCACCTACATAAGCAACAGAAACATTTCAGGGGATATTAAATTCTGGCAGTACTGTGGAAACCCTAAAATTTTAATTCATTTCATGAAGTGTGGTAGTGCCCGTGCTGCCACCACCCTTTCACCATGTCCGAGCGAGGAGCTGTGGATGGAAAACCAGAGACAAAAGACAGTGGGGTCTTTGTGCCAGAGGATGCTGAATGAGGTTTATTGAAGAAGGGAGGAAACCTTAAATACAGGCTTATACCACAATGGAGGAACCCCGGAGGGCAGAAGTTCGCTACTGAACTTCTACATTCTACATTCTTGCACCTAAGCTGTTTACACCAAATGCAGGATACACAAACAAAGAACCTCTGGTGAGCATTCAGGAGGGTGGATACCAGCAGGGAATCAGCATAGCGAGAACATCAAGGTCAAGGTCGGCAAGCAGGGTGGCAGTTACCCAACTTGGAAGTTCCAGGGCACTCCAATGAAGGCTTATAAATTTGTAAAATTCACCTTGAAAATTATGGGAAAAAACACTATGTATTCCTTGTTTGTCTAGCTAAATTCTTAAATGCTTCCCTGAGATAGAAGGAAAAGTATTTTTAAACAGAAAAGACAGATATAAAACAGTTTATATCAGGCGTTCTGTCAACTGCAAAATGAAGAGTTACCGCATGCAGTCCTCAGAAGCACAAATTAACTGCTGCTTTTCATAAAAGCTTAAATAAATTCCAGTAGCTAATGAATTCCAACAAGTCCCTGCCTTGAGGAGATTTCTATCAGGGTCGAGAACAGATGATAAAAGCAGCTAAAGATACTAATCTGAGGGATATCAAATGAATCCAAGCACACTGAGTTCTTCAGTCCATTCACTTCTAAGTCAATTCTTCTAAGTCAATTCCATCTACAGTTTCAGCTCTATTCTTATAAATCAGCTCTTCTCTCTGCCCAGTTTTCCTGTTCTCATAGTTTAGTAAGCACCTATGCTTTTGACTTAATCTTTGTCCTCCGTTTCTTGGTGCTCCATCTATATCCGTCCTGGCTCCTTAATCCTGGCCCTGATAAACTCTACAAGAGATCTCCTTTACCCTCTACAGAACTTCTGTCTTCCTCTCTTCTCTCTGGCCACATGGTTCTGTGTCCTCTGTTCCTGCCTTACCCTTCATTCTTCCTCTCCTCTCTCTGGCCATGGGATTATTGATTCTGTGTCTGCCTCTGGAATTCTGCTCCAGTCCTTACTGTACCTGGTTATGTAAAATACCCTATTGTCCTCTGTCAATCTCTAGGCCAAGCCCCTAGGCAAGGAGAAAGGGGAAGGTATGAGCTTCATTTTCACAAGAAACAAAGCTATGTATCTAGGAGCTGGCTAGTCTCCTAGGCTCAGCAGGGGAGTTAGTACCTAGTGGAACAGTGTCTGAGAAGCCTAGCTGTTTGCCAAAGGGTCTATAGTATTTGGGCACACAACAATTTCATAGCAGAAGACAGCTGAAATATTAAAAACTGGATAACACCAAATATTCCATAATAAATGGCTTGCCTTTTGACAGACCCTTGGCTGTTCAAAGTATATAGCTTTAATATATAGCTGAAACTCTATAATATATTCATGTTGACATGCAAGAAGCAGTATCATGCTAAACAATATAAAAAATCTAAAAGCAGTGGAAATACTATACTTACATCAATTATCCCTTTTATACAGAACATTAATAATACTTAATGCCAATTACAATAAACAAAATGACAGCAAAGTAATGGAATAAAAAGTTTGAAAACTCTTTATTATTAACATAATATTTGTGAAAACACTTTTTTTTGTGAATATAAACTATACAAACAGTCAAATTTATATTGGAAAAAGCTCATATTTTATTTTACTTATTCTTATTTTTGTATATATTTGTATTTCTATGTGCAGTTGGTATCTGATGCCTTGGAGCTGAACTACAGGCTGCTGTGATGTCCCCAATATGTGTGCTGGGGAGTGATCTGGGATTCTTTTCAAGAGTGGGAAGCACCACTGACTGCTGAGCCAACTGTCTAGGCCTCTTACCTTGAAATCAGGAAGATCTCTCTCTCTCTTTCTCTGAAACATTAGGTTTATTTATGTATAGGTATACTAATTTTGTTTTTTCCCCATTTGATTTAAAAATAGATTACTTTCTTATAAAATATATCCCAAATACAATTCCCCTTTCCTCTACGACTCTCAGTACCTCTTCATCTCCACTCCCATCTGGATCCACTCCCTTTCTGTCTCTCATTAGAAAAGAACAAACTTCTAAGAGAGAAAAACAAAACATAACAAAATAAAATATAATAATGCAAAATAAAAACCATCACCTGAAGTTGGACATGGCAAATCAAAAGAAGGGAAAGAGCCAAAGAGAAGGCATAAGAATCAGAGACCCACTCATTCATGCACTCAGGATTCTCATAAAAACACTGAACTGGAAACCACAATATACATGCAAGGACCTGGTGCAGACCCATGTAGATGCTTTGCATGCTGCGTTGGTCCTCGTAAATATATAAGCTTTGCTGGATGGATTTAGAGGTCTTCATTCCACAGTAGGGTCTTTTATACCCGTGAATTCATTACAAGCCTGATGTTATATCTCAAAAATACTAATTTACAAATAAATGAATATCCATGCTGGTATTGTCAGAATAAACTCAGCAACTTGTTGACACAATTAATATAACTTTGTTAAGCTGATTTTTAATTATGTTGTACTTTAAGACTAAGAAATAGCACTTTATTCATTATAGATGTGTATGCCTATTTGTTTCAGATTTGGTTAAATTAATATTTCCATTTTAAAACTGCTGATACATTTTTACCAAAATACTGATTTGTAAAGTTTAGAATTACAGCATAAAACAATAGAAATTATTAGAAAGAAGGACAACATATAGTCACAACTTTGCAATACTGAATTTTACCTGTTCTATCTAACCTGTTTGTTATTAGTTGTCATTATCAATGCTAATATAAAAAAAATATACAAAAGGAAGTCAAATTTGTCTTGAGAATAGAGCAGGCCTCCCACTAATATTGACTGAACATGGAATAACAAGAAGCAATAAGACTAGGCATAAACCCTCTCATACTAAGGATGGATGAGAGAGCTCAGTAGGAGGAAAAAAGGTCCCATGAGCTATAGTTGTTTAGCTTAGAGTGTTAAACTAAACCCTAATGTAATTTAGCTCAATGAATATTTATTTAGTACATGAAAGGCCTTCCACTCAATCCGAGGACAGGAAAAACAACAACAACAACAAAAAAAAATGAATAAGCAAAACTATGAACACAAAATAAAACCGAGGAATATTGTTTTGTTTTATATGAATAATCAGTTACTTCATGTGGTTTCAATCATACATACAATCAAAGAGGAAATTAACTGAACATTAATAAATGAAAATGGTAGTGCTTCCAGGATGCCATAAAAATATTGGATAATTAGAAAGCTCTTGGTTACAAACAAGGTATATGTGTTATAGACATACTCAACAAGAGGGATACCACATCTATTGCTGGACAGCTAGCTGTCTACATGTTTAATGAACTCATAGATGTCAGAAGAAAATTTATAATGACATTCACTGAACCAGCAAAATCTAAACATCTGTTCCTATACCCACAGGTAAGTATACTCCACATCCACCATCAAATAAAACCTTCTTTGCTTAGATAGAGACCACCACATAAACCTACAATCAATTAAAATATAGAGTCTTAGAGCTCAGTCTCAATGGATGCACTTCTAAAACACTTCTATTATAGTTGTGGGTTACATTTAAAGTGTATTTTTTATTTAACATACTTATTGTAAATGGTCAAAATACTTTATGGTCTCATTAATTGCTGTTTACTCAAACAATGATTACATGCAAAAATCTGTGCATGTAAATATGTAATTATTCATATAAGTTTTATCCATTTTGTATCAACAGTTGGCATGTAAATACAGGTGAAAAGTAAATTTAGCTAAAAGTATAGGAAAA
Organism: Onychomys torridus; assembly: GCF_903995425.1. Lineage (NCBI taxonomy): Eukaryota > Metazoa > Chordata > Mammalia > Rodentia > Cricetidae > Onychomys > Onychomys torridus. The sequence continues at coordinate 22,896,665 of NC_050460.1, read as the reverse complement.
TATTCTTTATTATAATGACAATTTACTTAAGTGAAATTTCAATTACTTATATTTAAATGTCATAGCTATAGTTACATCAGTTGGATCCTGGATGATTTATCTATCCTGGAAGAAATCAGCAACTGAATAAAGGTCTGCAATTGAGATGAGTACCCATTTGCCTTGACCATCCTCACTTGCCTTGGCCATGATCACATGCTTTGGCCATGCTTACTTGTGGTGGAAATGCTCACTTGCTTTGGCCATTCTCACTTGAATTTGCCATGCTCACTTGCATTGGACATGTTCTTTTGATTCACTTAGGGTTCTGTCTTTCTTTCATGTCATTAATCAGTCCTTTCTGCTGTTGGTTGTTTCAGCCATTTTGGTTCTTTAGTCTTTTAGGGGGCCTTGTGCTCTTTGAGGGTCCTGCTACCCAGCTCCCAAATAAATACACACACATATTAAAATCAATCCACATAAGTCTATTTAATGGCTAATAGACATTTATTAAGGTATAATTTGAGGAAATACAGTCACCAATACAGAACCTTCTAAAGAGCTGAAGTCATCCTCTGAGGCAGGCAAGGACAAAAGCACTGGGCCATGCCTTAAGCAAACAGAGAGCTCTGACATGTGCAGTAGTATCCTGACCTAGAGGAGCCTGAAACCGGACCCCTAAGATGACAACTGCAAATGTAAGACCCAGAGCCAACCAGGAAACACCACAGCAGCTGAAAGCAGAGCCTGCCAAAAGCTACACACATAAATAACCCAGTCCTTTGTTTAATAAACGAGATTGCTTATAACCTTCCAGAGCCTGTGCCTTTTGGTTCTTGGTCTATTCACCACCTGTTCCTGGGATCAGAGACAGGGGGATCCCTCCTCAAGAGCCACTAAAAGTCCTCTGTTCTGACTGGCAGTGAATCTACCTGGTGATTCAATCAGACCAGGAAGCAGGCACTTTTAAGAGGTCACTTAAAAGGGCAAGAAGCACCACCTACTTAGGGCCCTATCGCCCAAGGACATGGGCGGGGCAAATACCACTACACACATGAGGTTTATTCTTAATTATAAATACTCATCCTTAGCTTGGCTTGTTACTATCCAGCTTTTCTTAACTTTCATTGTCCCATCTACCTTTTTGACACTGGGATTTTTCCTTCTCTAACTTCTGTAAATCTTACTTTCACTCTTACTCCATGGCTGGTTGTGTAGTTAGGTGGCTGGTCCCTGATGTCCTCCTCTCCTTGCTCTCTTGCTCTTTCTTCTTTCTTTCCTATTTATTCTTTCTGACTGCCATCTCCACCTATCCAGCCTAGATATTGGCCTTTGAGCTCTTTATTGGACCATCAGGTGTTTTAGACAGGCACAGTAACATAGGCTCACAGAGTTAAACAGCAACACAAAAGAATGCAACACATCTTTGCCTCATTAAACAAATGTTCCACAGCACAAACAATGTAACACATCTTAAAACAATATTCTACAACACCTTTTTGCTGCCCTTCCATGTGATTCCTGTCCCTCTTCAGTTACCCTAGCCACTGAGTGTAAAACAACCATTCAAACAATCTGAGATGCTTTATCTACATATGTCTAAATGACCAAAGCAGCAGTAGTTTATTGATAGTTTGAAATAGATTTTTCCCTCAGATATAAAAGTAATTGTATAAAACTATAGCAAGAAATTATAAATTCATATGTTTAAACTGAGAAGGATCCATACTTTCCTCCTCTGCAAAAATATGTTAACCATGTAAATCATTACTAATTTCATTATTAATATGTGCATAAATTAGCAAAACTAATAGGTTTTGAAATAATATTAATTTAGTATCAATCATTACCAAGATAATATTACTAAAAAACACTAAAATAAATACTTCTTAGCATGCCAGAATAAGATATTGGTGCTATTAGGAAGATGTTCTCCATATTTTTGTAGAGAAACAATTCATTTTAAGGGATTTGAAAAAAAAATGTTCAGAACAATAAAATGTTTTCCTACTAAATGCTAAAGTACTTTCATGGTCTAGTTTTACATCATCTACAATAAGGAAAATAAAGTTAATTTGAAACATGTGAATGCTGAGAAACTAAAACATTGTCCACATATACACTGAACTGTGGCAGGTTTGTCATATATTATTATTGGGTATTTTAAAAATATACCACTTGGGAGTATTTGGGAAATCAGTAGTTGATAAATATCTATGACAAATGATAAAAAATTAGCATTCTCTTTACAATATATTATTAGACTTAAAACATATAAAAATTTGACCTATGACCAAGATCTTATTTTATGGAGCAGCTGCACTGCAATAAATCTAAGCCAATAGAGAAAACATAAATTTAATAGAATATAAAATAGAAAGAAAGTCCCCAGCCCACAATCTTGCTTGAAGTCAGAATCTTCAACAAAACTGATAAAGACTGACTGCAAAGACAGTACTCCCCTTTCCAACAGATAGCTTTTTCTTTTCTTTTTCTTTTTTTTTTTTTTTTGGTTTTTTCGAGACAGGGTTTCTCTGTGTAGCTTTACGCCTTTCCTGGATCTTGCTCTGTAGACCAGGCTGGCATTAAACTCACAAAGATAAGCACACCTCTGCCTCTGAGTGCTGGGATTACAGGCGTGTGCCACCACTGCCCAGCCACCAACAGATATTTCAAAGGAAAAAAATTTAAAACAATTGATGAACTGAAATTACTTAAAGCCGTAATATTACCATTAAGGAGTTCAGACACATTAACAGTCCTGTCTCATCCCCAAATCTAAAGATTGCACCCGATAAACCACCATTCCATTTCATTTAAAAATAAAATGGCAAAAAAAATAAAAATAAAAAAAAAATAAACTGGGCCAAATAGAAGAATTATGCAGTGTGAAAATTAAGTACAATGTAGATGTTTGTTTATCTTTGTTTTCTTAATTTGCTTTCATTTCCACCATTGAAACAAGGGCTTCCCATGTAACCCACACTGGCATTAAAGTGGCAGTCCCTTGCTTCTGTCTCCCCATGTTGAAATTATAGAAATGTACCACCAAGCTTGTCCTTGGATGTTTGTATTAAAAATTATTGTGCTTAGGATTCTTCAAAAACAAGGATATATTATTCATTTTTATTGTAGTTAGGTTGTCTATTCCTATGACCATGACCAAAAGCAAGTTAGGAAAGAAAGGATTTATTTGTTTTACTGAAGTGTGATCCTATTTAGTATTATTAAATAAAAAACAGGAGTCAGATATTCTGATGAAAGCTGAAAGACCAGAGAAGCAGAACAGCAGCCACTGGAGACTTCTTAACTCTACAAAACCCTCAGAATAAATAGGGTGAGGTCTTATCTCCAACTGCCTGGTATTCCTGTCTCCACCCACCCTACTTCTCCAATTGAATGGGTCACCCTCCCAAGTACTGGGATCAAAAGTGTGAACCTCCCAAATGCTGGGATCAATGGCATGAGCCTCCCGGGTGCTGGGATTAAAGGTCTGAGCCACGACTATCCATCTGGCCTCTATGGTTAACTAGTGGCTAGCTCCACCCTCTGATCTCCAGGAAAGCTTTATTTGTCAGAACACAAACAAAAGCCTTTATGGATGTATAACTAAGAGGAAACTGTAAGAGAGGTGCTCCGAAACCAGCATATGTACCATCTGTGCATATCAGAAAATTTTCAGGGGCTCTTCGTGGGTTAAACCTGATTTTTCTTCATCAAGAATGAATCCACAGCACCTCATTTCTGTGAAAATAAAAGCAGAACCTCTTTCCCAAAGTAACATATCTTTTGACTTAAATTTTAAAGTCAAGATATTTTTAAAATATGTGGGATGTTTTAACTTAGTAGCTTTTACAATCAAATGTCTCTCAGCAGTTGTCATTTGACCATTAACAGTCAAAAAATCCAAAAACAACACTTTAAAATATGGAGTCCGGACTCTCGATTTTCAATCTTTACATGGCTTATCCTAATTTTTATAACTCTATTGCCTTAAGGATTTTACTATTATTTGAAATCATTTTTTAAATCTATGACTGTTGCTATCTATCCTTTCTCTTCTCTCTCCAAAGCCTATGCACATTTTTCAAATATGTTGTAAACCATTTAGAATTTTTTTCTGAATCTATCTTTATTGCATATCTGTATTTTTTTTTCTGAGCACCTGAGCCTTTAACAGCTGATCAGTGTGGAACAACTTCTGTCCTGACAACTGGCTCTGCCCTGCCTGGTTTCCCTAAGAGCCCAGCTTTATGACAGAGGCAAATGGTGAGAACCATGCTCACCTCTCCAGCTCTGGGGTACTTTTGAGTCCATGATGCTCTTGAGAAACATGCTGTCTGCTGCTCACAAACCTAATTTAAGTGTTTGTTAGCAGGGCTTCTTAAAAGCCATATGGTTTTTGCTGCTAGCACTGTGTCAGGAAGCCCTCTGTTAAAGGAGTTGTGCCTCTGATTGCTGCTAGCAAACAAAGCCTACCCATGAAAAAGCAGGTAACAAGAACCCAAGTTTGACTCTGTTTAAAAAAAAAAAAAAAAAAAGAATTCTTTTAAAGCTTTTTCAAGCTTTATGTGGAAATTCTTGCCAAACATTTGGGTGCCAGATGAAGTGCAATCCTAATTAGTCTTAACAATAAAAACCTGGACTCAGATATTGAGGGTGAAAGCTGGAAGTCAGAGAAGCAGAGCAGCAGCCACTAGAAACTCTTTTCTCTGAGAATCTTCAGACCCAATAGGGAAGCTGAGATCAGGACTCCACCCACCTTATATTCCTTGCCCTACCTAGTGATGCTAGGATTAAAGGTGCGAGCCACCACAGTCTGACCTCTATGCTTCCCGGTGGCTAGCTCCATCCTCTGATCTCCAGACAAGCTTTATTTGTCAGAACACAAACAAAATATCATACAACAGATTACACTTCCACATTGTAGTCTATCGTTGAAGGAAGCCAAGAAAGGAACTAAAATGGGGTAGGAACCAGGAGGCAGGAGATGATACAGAAGCCCTGGAGGAGGACTGGTAAATGGCTTTCTCCACACAGTTTGCTTATTCTGTTTTCTTATATAAACAAGGACCACCAGCCCAAGGATGACAACACCAATAATAAGCTAGGTCCTCCCTCGTTAATCACTAATTAAGAAAATGTCCTAAATGCTTGCCTATACAGCAATATTATGTAGGCATTGCCCCAATTGGGGTTTCCTTCTCTTTGATGACTCTTTGTTGACATTTAAAAAAAAAAATTCTAGCATAATTATCCACTATTCTTTCTGTGTAATCAGTTGATATCAGTTATTACAAATTAGATGACATGTACTCACATTGGCAATACATGCATTAAACCTGGACATACAGAGAAGATTAGCATGGCCCTTGCACAATGATGACATGTAAATTCATGAAGCATTCCATGTTTTTACAAATCCAGTCCTATAGAAGATAATAGAAACCAATCTCCAACCCAAGGAAGTTAACTACACCAATGAAAACACAGAAAATAGTCTTACACTAGTCAAACAAAAAGAAAGAAATTACATACACACACACTACCTCGACCACCACCAACAACAACCTATATACCAGGAATTAATAGTCCTTGGTCATTAATTATTCTCAATATCAATAGACTCATTTCCTGAATAAAAAGATATAGGCTAACAGAATGAATGTGAAAACATGATCCATCCTTCTGCTGAATATAAGAAATACAACCTAACATCAAACATAGATCCTTCTGTTGTATATAACAAATACATCCTAACATCAAACATATATATTACCTGAGATTAAAAGGTTGGAAAAGGTCTTCCAGGAAAATGGACCCAAAAAAGTAAGCTGGTACAGCTATTCTAATATCTAACAAAATAGACATCAAACCAAAATAAAAGAGATAGGAAAGGATAGTTCATACTTAACAAAGAAAAAAATTCACCAAGATGACATTTCAGTTTTTAATATAGATGTCTCAATTGCAAAGGGATCCACATTTGTAAGGGAAACATTACTAAAACAAAAATCATACTTCAAACTCAATACATTAATAGTGGTAGACTATACCTCATTCTCGGCAATGGACAAATCAACTTGTCAAAAACTAAACTGGGAAAACTGGAACTGACAGACATTATGAACCAAATAGACGTAACAAATACTTATAGAACATTTTACCCAAACACAACGGATTATTCTTCCTTCTCCTTACCTCACAGAACTGTCTCTAAAACTGACCACATACCGGTCACAGAGAAAGTCACAAGAAAATTAAAATAACTCCTTGTATCCTAAGAGATTATTAAGTATTAAAGCTGAATTTCAACAACAACAGAAACAACAAAAAGTCTATAAATTGCTGGAAACTGAACAACTGTTTTTGAATGACTACTGGGTCAAGGGAGAAAAAAAGAAAAAAAATTATAGACTTCCTAGAATTCAATGAAAATGAAAGAATAATATACCCAAACTCATGGGAAACAATGAAAGCTGTGCTGAAAGGAAAATGTATACCACTAAGTGCCTTCCTAATGAATTTGGAGAGATCTCACACTAGCAACTTACCAGCATTCCTGAAAGTTCTAGGACAAAAGTGCAAATACATCAAGAAGAGTAGATGCCAGGAAATAATAAAACTGAAGACTGAAATCAATAAAATAGAAATAAAGAGAACAATATAAACAGCCAATTCAGAAAAAAAAGTTGATTCTTTAAGAAAAATCAGCAAGATAGACAAACACTTATACAAAATAACTAAAAGATAGAGAGAATCCCCAAGTTAAAAAAATCAGAAACAAAAAGGGAATATAACAACAGATATCAAAAAAATCCAAAGAATTGTTAAGTCATACTTCAAAAACCTGTACTTCACAAAATTTGAAATTTTAAAAGAAATGGAAAATTTTCTCAATAGATCCATTTACCAAAGTTAAATAAGATGAGACAAACAATTTAAATATATTTTAACCCATAAGGAAATAGAAACAATCATTAAAAGTCTCCCAACAACAAAAAAAGCCCAGAACCAGATAGTATAAGCACAGAATTCTACCAGACTTTCAAAGAAAAGCTAATACCAATACTCCTCAAATTTCTCTCATGAACTTTGATGCAAAAATACTCAATAATACTTTAAAATGTTCAAAAACTGATCCAATAATACATTAAAAAATATCATCCACCATGTTGAAGTAGGCTTATTACCAGAAACATAGGGATGTTTCAATATATGATGATCTGTCAATGTAATTCTACATATAAACAAACTGAAGAAAAAGACAAATGATAATCTCATTAGATGCTGAAAAAGACATTGTCAATCCCAACACTCCTTCATAGTAAAGATCAGCAATCATTGATACAAGTGACACAAATATACATAAAAAGCAATTTACAGTAAGCCAACATCAAAATAGTTGGAGAGACATTGAAAGCAATTCCACCAAAATCTGGAACAAGAAAAGGCTGTCCACTCTTTACATCTCCAAATCTCTTGAAATATAGTACATAAAGTTCTAGCTAGAGCAATAAATCAACAAAAGAAGATTGAGGGTATATAAATTGGAAAGGAAGAATTACAAGTAGCATTATTTGCAGAGATATAGTAGTATACATAAGTGACCCTAAAATTCCACTGAGGAAATTCTACAGCAGATAAACACCTCCAGTGAAGTATGTGGATAGAAGATTAACTGAAAAAACAAAAACAAAACAAAAAACAAACAAACAAAAAAAACCCCAGTAGCCATCCTCTATACAAAAGACAAAATGGTTGAAAAAGGAGTAGGTCAGAGAACACCCTTCACAATAGCCAGAAATAGCATAAAATACCTTGGGGATAACCCTAATCGAGGAAGTGAAAAACTTTTATGATTAAAAACGTCAGGTCTTTGAAGAAAGAAATTGAGGAAGGTATCCGAAGTTGGGGAGATCTCCCATGCTCATAGCTTATTAGGATTAACAGTAATAATGTCCATCTTACTACAATCAATCTACAGATTCAACACAGTCCCAATCAAAATTCCAACACAATTCTTTACAGACCTCGAAAGAGTAATGTATAACATTATAGGAAAAAAAATCCAAGGCAGCTAAACTATCCTATACAATAAAAGAATATCTGGAGGTATCACCATCCCTGACATCATGCTATACTACATAGCTATAGTAATAAAAATCACATGGTACTGGCATAAAAACAGACAGGCTAATAATAGAATCAAACTGAAGACCCAGATATACATCCATACACTTATGGACTCCTAATTTTTTGATAACTCCAAAGTATACAGTGGAGAAAGAAAAGCATCTTCAATAAAAGGTGCTGGTCAAACTGAATGTCTGCATGTAGAAGAATGCTAATAGAGCAACATCTATTACCCTTCAAAAAACTCAACTCCAACAGCAAACCAGATACAGTGAAAATGACAGAAGAGGAAGTAGACAAAAGCCTTTACAAATTGACATAGGCTACAGCTTCCTGAACAGAGCACCAATAGTGCAAGTGGGTTTTAACCCACAATTAACAAATGGGACCTCCTGAAACTAAAAAGCTTCTGTAAGGCAAAGGACATTATTAATCTGGCAAAGAGTCAAACTACATAATAGGAAAAGATTTCCACCAATTCCACATATAACAGAGGGCTGATTTTCAAAATATATAAAGAATACAAAAATAGACCCCAAATAATAAAATTAAAAATGAGATGTTGTCTCAAATTGTTGACAACACTTAAAGAAATGTCCAACAACCTTAGCCATCAGGGAAATGCAAAGCAAAACAGCTTTGAGATTCCGTCTTACACTTGTCAGCATAGAATGAGTAACAACTCATTCTAGATGGATGTGAAACAAGGGGAATACTCCTCCATTGCTGGTGGGAGTGAACTAGTACAGCCTCTTAGGAAATTAGTAAGGTGGTTCCTCAGAAAAGTAGGAATATATGTGTCTCAAGACTCTGCTATATCACTCATGGGCATTTACCCAAAGGATACTCTATCCTACCACAAGAACATTGGCTCAATTACATTCACAGCATCTTTATTCATAGTATCCAGAAACAGGAAAATAAAAAACTAGATGTCTGTCAACCAAAGAATGAATAAAAAAAATGTGGTGCATTTACACAGTGGAGTATTACTCAGCTGTTAATTTTTTTTTTTTTAATTTTTCAAGAAAATAGATGCACCTAGAAAAAAGTCATTCTAAGTGAGGTGGCCCAGATTCCCAAACAACAAATATGGCATGTACTCACTTATAAGTGGATATTAGCTGTAAAGTAACTGATAATGATGCTACAATCCACAGACCCAGAGAGGCTAAGTAAGCAGTAGGGCTCCACAGAGGATGAGTGGGTACCCCTGGGAAAGGGAATAGAGTAGATTAGAGGAGTGGCCTGAGGGTAGGGGGTTGGAATGGGAGGGAGTACGTGGAATTGGAGTTGGCATTTTGGGGTGATACAGAAACAGTGCAATGGGAACTCCCTGAATTCCACAAAGGTGAACCTAGTGAAGACTCCCTGAAATGGGGGATACAGAGCCTACACTGGCCACCTTCTATAGCCAGACATGCATTCCAGTGTTGAGACTGGGACATCAACCCAGCTATAAAACTTTTGACCTATAATTTTTTGTGCCTGAACAATGTGTTCGGGTAACTGTGGCACAGAACATGTGGGAGAGTGAACCAATGACTGGTCCAATTAATGACTTGAGTCCCATGCCATGAGAGTGAGCCAATGCCTTATACTGCCTGAATGGCCAGGAACCAGAGGCTGAATAGACCAGAGACCTAGAATATAACCAAACATGACTGGACAAAAATGGAAAAAAAATTATCAATGAAATTATTCTTCTTTATATGCTGCTATACTCATAGACCAGAGAGTAGCATAATCATCATCAGAGAGGCTTCCTCCAGGACCTGATAGGAGCAGATGCAGAGACCCATAGCCAATCATTAGGTAGAACTCAGGGATTCCTGTGGAAGAGGAAGAGGGAGGAATTTTGGAGTCTGAGGGGTCAAGCACACCATAAGAACACAGCCCACAGAATCAACTAAACAGTGTGGTGATATTTTCTTTGTATGTTAAATAAATAAAGTTTGCCTGGAGATCAGAGGAAATAGCAAGCCATTTTAAGTAAACACAATGTCAGGCAGTGGTAACACATGTCCTTAATCTGATCACTTGGCAGGCAGGGTCTCTGTGTGTTCAAGGCCATACTAGGAAAAGGAGCCAACAAGTGTGGTGACACACACCTTTAATCCTAGTACCAATCATAGAGACCTGGAGATCTATACAGACAGGCGGTGACAAGAAAGTGATGTAGCTGGGCTAAGATCCAATGAGAGGGCAGAAAAGGCACAGTTTATAGGAAGTAACTTACTTTGGAAGCTGCCCCATGGTGAGGTAAGGTTAGGTGGTGGCTCTCACTGTTTCTCTGATCTCTAAGGCTTTCACCCCTATATTTGGCTCTGTGTTTTTTTATTTAATAAGACCATTTAGAAATTCATCTACAAAACAGGCCTCACAGGGACTCATAACCAGGGAGCCTTTATGGGTTTGAGCTACGTCCTCTGCATAGGTTATTAAGTTGCTAGTTTGGTGTTTCTGTGGGACTTATAACAGTCAGAGTAGGGATGTCTCTGACTGTTTTCGTCCTATTGTGCTGCTTTGTCCAGACTTGATATGAGGGCTATGACTGGTCATATTGCATTTTGTTAAGCTATGTTCACTTGGTATCTCTGGGAGTCCTGATTCTTTCTAAAGGGTGCTGGATGGAATAGGAGTGGGTCTGGGAGACGGGTGTGTGTGGGGGCGGTGAGATTAGTGGAGGTAGGGGAAACTGCAGTCAGAATGAAATTCATGAGAAAAGAATATAAAAAAAAATCAGATAGCACAGATTACATGCTTTGGTATATCCTTGGACTTAGAACTCTTTCTTTATTAAAGTAGAAGACTCACCATCTATATGCAATTATTGAATGAAGTCCAAGTTACTTTGCTTCTGGGAAATTATCTGAATTTGTACACTTTCCACCTAATATTTTCTTTGCCTTTATATATTATTTTTATGTCACATCAACCAAAGAACACGTAAAATGATTTTTTAACTAGCAAATTCATGTAAAACTGGCATGTAATATAGAGTATGCTTGTTTTGTTATTTTTCTTCTAATAAACAGATTCCTGATAATAAAATCCAATTAACAAAGATCAGCTAAAAACATGCTGCTGTATTTCATATAACTTGTTCTTTTCAGGAAGGAATTTGACAAAGAGAAGAATAAAATTAGTCAAAATTAGCAGTATATATAAGGAAATAGGAAGTTGGTCACCTTAAGTTTTCTGTGAAAATTCATGCATAGCCCATTTAAACTAAAGGAAACAGTAACAGAGAAAGGAGGAAACATGCCTATTCTATTAGGCAAGAGAAATGTCTCCAAATTATTTGGCTTTGACCACCATCTGGATCTGTTTAGGCTTCAGACTCTAAAATGAGAGGTTATTGGACTTTACTTGGTGCTGACAAAGCCTATAATTCCATCCATATATCCTATGTCAATAATCATAAATACTAACCATGAAATTTAAAACTGTATGCAAAAGCTTTATGAAATTATAAACATTTGTCATAACCATGGGATCCATGGCTTCTATGATACCTCCTGCATCTGATAACAAAACAGCCCCTCTGTCCTTGAAGCACTGTGATAAGGTAACAGTAAAGGAAGTTGAAGTATACCCATTGACATAAAAAGTCTCTGTTAAACATTTTCATAAAAACATAAACCTCTATATGTTGTTTGCTTCCCCAAACAAAACAAAACATCACTCCAAATGCCAAAGGAAGAGTTGAGGTGATGGGGAACAATTTAATCACATGCAATTACTTATAGAAAAAAAATTGTGCTTATGGTTCCACAGATATGTAAGCCCTGATTCCTGAAGTGATAACACTCTCCCCATAGTATACTAGTATTTCATTGAGTATCACATGTATCTTAGCTACCAGGATACTAAAGAGTCCTTATTTGTGGAACTCAAGTATGGAGGTATATCAGAGACATGGAATCCAACATTCCCAGCAGGAGCTGGCTTGGGGCTGCCCTTCTTCCATGAGAACAGATGGAATGTGTACAGTTCAGTTGATGTACTGTGGTACCTCCTGCTCCTTCCTTGCTGCACTGTAAATTTGTACAAACATACGTAAATATATATACATAAACCAATTAGAAAGAAAGGACACTCTCACAGGCCTCCCTTTAGATGGCATATAGCACAGTCATTCTGGAGCTTCAGGAATTGGTTTGTTTTTAGTGAATATTTAGTCCCTCTGCATTCAATACAAACAGGGTGAGGTCTGTCAGGTTAGTCTTTGTTTCCAGTAGCCTTTATGTCACTTCATTTCTTAATCATTCCATTATACTCATATGTTGAACACATGTTCTAGTAGTCATTTTAATCCCCCGGCATTTCCTTTGGTATGTTTTGAATCATTTTCTTAGTGGTTGTCGCTGGAGAATAATGGAACTTATAAAATGATATGGTTCAGAGTATATTGACTTATGAACAATCAAAGTCTTTCAGCACTGCTGAATTTCATCTCTGTGACTTTGTGCTAGGTTCATCACAGTGCTATGGATAGTTTTACATTTATTTATCTTAAAATTGGATAGGAATAGAAAGGAGTTATAAACAAATTGTATACTTTTACTCACTTAGTATTTACCAATCATGTTAACTATCTCTAGCTCTTCAATGCTTGGCTTGAATCCAGACCACTCACTAGTGCACTTTCATTAGGCATGAGGTGTCTGCATTATTTACTGTTGGGATAGAAGGCCCGTTAGCATTCTTTCAGTTTTTTTTCCCCTATGTTGTTGCTCTTGTGTAGATGTAACTGTCTTGTTAAATAAGAAACACAGAACCAATTGCAGAGTTAAAAACCACGAGGTCAGAGCAAGAGCAGAAAACCTTACCTTTCAATGCTTCTGCTGTCCTTCCTCTCTGCAAGAGACCTACTTCTGTGCATCCTGTCTATTTATAGACTTTCTGTTCTGTTTTCTCATTGGTTGTAAACCCAGCCACATGACCTCCTCGTCACTGCCTGTTTGTACAGACCTCCAGGTCTTCTATGGTTGGTATTGAGATTAAAGGTGTGTGTCTGCCATGCTTGCTGTGTCCTTGAACAAACAGAGATCTACCTAGCTCTGCCTCCCAAGTGCTGGGATTAAAGGCATGCACCATTACTGCCCAGTTTCTGTTCTGGCTTGCTCTGACCTCAAGGCAACTTTACTAACATACAAATAAAATCACATTTCAATACAAATAAAATATCACTATACTCTTGTTATCTGAGAAAGTCTAAGTTTATCTCTCATTATTGGAGAGAAGATTTTTTGGTACACTATTTTTTGCAGTATGAATCATTCCTCCCAACTACTATAATGATACTTTCTCCATCAACTTGGAGCATCAGTATTTAGAATTGGAAATCAGCAGTAAACTGTAGTGAAGCTTAATGCATAGAGCAGGTAAGTTTCTTTTTCTTAGCACTTATTTAACGATTGTCTTTCAATAGTTTATTTTTTTTATGGTGTAAGGTGATATCAGCTGGGAGTTAGACTGGTCCTTCAATGTGGAGCTATCTATACTCAAGTGTGCTTAACTAAGAAGTTGGAGTGCCAGAAACTCAGTGTCATACAAACATTTTGTTGAACCAGTAGCTTTGGATCCTTCTCTTGAACTAGGAGAAGGAACTTCATAGATACTAGTTAAGTGATTTAAAAATGGCTTTTAGTTTTAGAAGTAAAAGTGTGATCTTGAAAGAAATAAGGAAATTCTCCTACATAACAGGAATGGATCCTATCAATGGAGTGCAGTTAGGAGCCTAGGTTATTGGTTTTTTCTAGGCCATGTCACAAACACTGTGGAAAGGCTCAGTGAGGTGTGTGGGTTAATATACTGACTGACCTAGGGGGTGACATGGGGCATCTCAGTTTTGATCACTTTCTCACGGGTACCTTCCAGGCAGTTGTAGTCATCTAGAATGAGTGAAAATAAACTGAAGAAAAAAAAATAAACCATAGTAGGAATTATACCTTTTTTTTTTTTATATGGGTCTCAGATTTGTAATTCTTAAAAATCTCATTTCTGCTTTTTGGAATGCGCTCTTTCAATCTTAAAGATAAAACTGGCTTCTCTCCAGACGTTTATTTTATTGTTGCTCTAAATCTTGTTCCCTGTTTACAGTCTTTGCTACATTATTTTTTTTTCATGTCTCCGCTGCTTTTCTTGCGTAGGCACTTAGCTCACTGGCCAGCTAAATTTGCACAGAAGATTCCTGAAAGGCCTTGATCAATAAGTCATCCTACATTGGTTGTACAATAGGGCTTTCCCCAGTTTCCTCTAAGTCTCCTTCTTAGCTCTCACTTCCTGCTTGTCCAGACTTTAAGGACAAAGATAAGAGACAAAGGTTTCTCAAGTATCTTTTGGCTATGCACTCAAGTCTGTGAAATCTGTGGCAAGTGTGATAGAGCTTTAGAAATTCTTGTGTGAAGCAAATACTTTCCCAAGTTTCCTACTCAGATTTTTTGTTTCTTCTTCCCTTTGTTACACCTTATTTGTCCACCTCATTCTGATAAAAATTTGAAAGTCACCACTTTAAAAACAAGATTGCTCTGAGTATAGGCAGTTCCCTGTGCATCAGCTATATATTAGGTCAAGTGAAGACAAACACTAAAAGTGCAGTTTTAATGGGGAGCAGACTGATGACGCTACAGGGACACTACTCTGTAATTAAGACTCCCCCCACCCCTTATCTCCAGTAGATGCTCAGCTACTTTTGTCTACAGTTACCACTACTGAACTATGTTGCCTTCTGAGGGTATAATGGAACTGAAGACAGGTGCATAAGAAGAAGCAAGTTAAACTGCCACCAACTTGCCACTGTCATTCAGATCTAATGCAGGATAGAAAGTCATGGAACTGAACATGGGAAGAATAAGAAGTCCCATGCTACAGTTGAAGAGAACTCTCTTGCCAGCTATAATCAGGAATTCCAGCCCAATTAACCATGTTTTCTATGACAATTTCTGCTATAGAGGCAATGTTTCTGGAAAGAACATTAAAACAACAATAGACCCAGATTAAGGCCTGATTGAATTTAAACATTGACCTATCTCCCATCTATGATTTTTTCTCAAAATTTCAAAACTATGACTATTAACTTTGTTGACAATGCACTTATCTCAACCTCTTGAATGTTTGGGATCAAGAGTTTTTCCTCATTTATTATATGCCTTTGAGTATGCCTCAGGCACCAGCCTAGGATTCTATTTAAATTCCTTAACATTCACTTGATGATATCAGAACACACTCCTTCATCAAAATGTACCTATGTAAATACAATGAAAAGTGACTCTCCTTTAACAAGCCTATAACTGCGCTCTTAAATGTGACTCACTTTCTTCCAAACATTTTTGTTTCTCTGAATTTTGGTGCTTATACTAAAATCTTTTCTAATAAACTCCAACTCTACTTGATATTTACTCATCCTGGAATTGTTTTCTTTGGTGATACCAAGGATCTGGCTTTTGCTTAGGAGATGTCCCTAAAGAATGAAGGATACATCTCAGGCCATTGGTAGCAGTTCTGGGCTGTGTCCCACTGCAATTTGTGTAATGACAGATTTATTTTCTTTGAATCAATACTTCTTTGGCTGTTGAAAACCCTGAACTATTTTTCTCAGATTTTTCAAGATGTTGTCAGTCAATGTTGACATTCTTTTAGTTTTCATGGGAAAGATTTCAGATGTATTTCTTTTCCCTCAGTTCTGAATATGCATTGGTTTCCGATTCAAGATACATGGAATTTAGTTCTCTTTCTCAATATTATACTTATGTCTTAGTCCTCTTAAATGAACCAGTACAATTTTTAAAATAGTCTCCTATTTAGTTTTGATAAAGGTGTTGAAAATAGAGTAATTGATGGTAAATTTCATCTTGTACTAGATGCTAAAATAATATTATTTTTTTCCTTTTTGAAAGGTTAAAAAGAATGTGTCTACTTGCTAATTTCTGTTACAGATTAGCAGTTTACATTCTAAAAATAAGCTATCTTGAACCCTACCTCATTCCATGATGAAATCCTGATAGATCTAATCTTGTTCTACTCTTGTAGATAACCACAACTTCAGTGACTTCCTTTCTCATATCATGTACAAATAGAGCCAATTAAAGGCATGGGGGGAATAAAAAATTTATATGAAACAAGGCCAGCATGGATATTTGGAATGAGCTAAGATGGTGACCATGTCATATTCAAGGAACAATAAAAAATGTATACATGTAAATAATAATGTAATTCATAGTTACACAACTATGGATCAGTTTTGTCAAAACACCATATTTCTGTGGTTTTTGTATATTTACATCACTCAAACCATAGGGGTTCTTGTGTGTGCCTACTTTTACCTGGATTACATAATATCTGTTGAGTTAGCCTAAGCTTCTTCATAGTTTCTTTTCATGCTTGCTCCTTGTATTCCTTCTCTGGCTTTAAAGCTCTGATCTCATACCAAGGACAATCTTTCAGAGCAGTCTTTCTCAACCTCTTTTTGGTGAGTTAAATCAGAGTGGCCCTCAAAGCCTCATATATTTGAATGATTGTCACCAGGGAGTGCAATTGTTTGGAAAGGATTAGGAAGCATGGCTTTATTGGAGAACGTGTGTCATTGAGTGGGCTTTGAGGTGTCAAAAGTCAGTTTGAGGCCAAATCAGCCCTCCCTCTCTTTCCCTCCTTCCTTCCTTCCCTCCCTCTGGCTCTGTCTGTCTCTGTCTCTGTCTGTTTCTGTCTCTCTCTCTTTACTTCTCTGCCTGTTGATCAGGATGTAATCTCTCACCCCCATGCCTTCCTGCCTGTCTGCCATCATGATTTGTGCCATGATGATCAGGAACTGATTCTCTGACTATAAGCAAGCTCTCAATTAAATAATTTCTCTATGAGCTGTCTTGGTCACGGTGTCTCTTCACAGCAATAGAACAGCAAATTAACTCTCACTCTTACAATCTTTCTGTCCCTTCTGCCATGCTATACTTTGAGCCTTGGCATCAGGTCCGGTCAGATTTAGCTGTCCCATTTAGGGCATGGCACTGCATGGTCTCTTCCTTTCTGCACTTCTGTTACACAAACCTGGGACAGGACTCTACTGTGGATAACTAAAGAATGCAATTTTCACTAGGCAAATGAATGGATTCTATCACTGGCCTAGGGGAAGAAATAACATACCAAGATACTCAAACATAAGTGTTAATCTAGTTGGGACAGTCAATCCCTGGGCTAATGGACCACCTATTGGGAAGAAAGAGTCACCTAAGATTCTGCTAAAGAGATGGGCAAAGGATTGTCTCCTTAATGAGGTAATGTGATTTTTCTTCTCAGAATTCTGCTCTCTTTGTAGTCACTATGAATCTGTCACTGTGCTCTGCTAGACCTGCGTTGGAACCCAGAAAGCTATCGTTTACTTTTTTTCCTGTCTCTTTCTTTCTGGGCCTATATAAACTTTCACTGATGATTTAGACTTCTATGGAGGCTTATTCATGCCTTCTCTGAAGCTCCCTCCCTTTTGTCGTGTAGCTGTTTATACAACCTCCATGAGGTTCTAACTCAAAGAGGCATGGCTTTCTCTCATCTGCTTCTCATTTCTCTACCCTAGGAAGCTACTTGGATTATATCATTCCTGTCCTACATTTTTCTTTTAAAATTGTCCTGAGCTTATGTATGGAAATTTCTTAAATCAATCAGACAAAGAACCAGAAGAAGGGATCCCAATTTCCACAGTTCCCAATGTTGGACTTCCCAGTATTTCCAGGATACTTTGCCCATTTGAAAGTCTCATGGAAGTAACCATAATGGGCAGGTCACATACACAAGTGAGACATGATAGGATGGTTTGCCTTACAGTGAAGAAAGGCATCAGTGTGGGAAGGAGAGGGTGTGGGGCATGGGAAATAGGGTGAAAAAACTAAAATTGCCTGTATACATGTATGAAATGTCAAACATATTAAACAATAAATCTTTGAGTCTTTGAAAATAAGCTCTCAATTTCTGCCAGGTTGTTTTCTTATACATTTCTTATACATTCTCAGTAAACACTAGTAAAATCACAGATTACTCTGAAATTAGTCCAAAAATTTTCAAATTGTTTTAGAGAAATATTTTATAATTTTCCCATCTTTTAATTTCCATATTTTTGTCCTTGACATTTACTTCATTGACTTTTTTAATGCCTTGGCTTCTTTTCATTTTTTCATTGAAGATGGAATCATATTTTTGTTTTTTTCTTTCATTTTCTATTTCCTCCATTCTTATTTTTAGGATTTAATTTTTACTTATTATTTCATACCTGTTTATTCTTTACTGATATTATTATTATTATTATTATTATTAGTAGTAGTAGTAGTAGTAGTAGTAGTAGTAGTAGTAGTAGTTTTTTTCGAGACAAGGTTTCTCCATGTAGCTTTGTGCCTTTCCTGGAACTTACTCTGTAGCCCAGGCTGGCCTTGAACTCACAGAGATCTGCCTGGCTGGGATTAAAGGCCTGTGCCACCAGTGCCCGGCTATTTTATTATTATTATTATTATTATTATTATTATTATTATTATTTTGGATTTTCGAGACAGGATATTTTATTATGAAGAATTTTTCACTCTATTGGGGATAGCCCTTCATGATCTACATGTGATGCATACTCCTTTTGTACACCTGTTTTTTTGTTTTTGCTTTGTTTTGTTTTGCTTAATTTACAATACATACTTGAAAATCTAAGCCTGTGTTTTTCAATTTGTTATATATATTTATATCTATTTACTTTACATTATAATGTATAAATGTATTTTATAAGTTCTGCATACTTTTCATATTTAGAAACTAGAAGTTGACACATTTCTTCTATGCTTCTGTTTCCCCCGCATATTTGGTCTTATGGATATATGCTGTATTGCAGCAATCCTAGAGGCATTTTATCTAGAAGTAAATGTGTTCATAATGTGAAAACATTTTGCTGTCATCATTGTGGCCTGACTGGAGCCAAGAAGTTGTTGTTACAAAATAAATGAAGTCTTGGTCATAGACAACTGTGGTTCTGCCGCTGTGTAGTTGAAACTCTGTAGTTTCAGTCATACACTGATCACTGGTCATAGTGTAAAACAATTACAACAGAATTTCCAGAAAAAGGCTAATATATTTCAGAGAGGTGAAATGTACTATCTAGCTCCATTCTGAAGAAAGTATGGAGAAGTTGTTTAATAAATCTACGGTATGTACACTGCCCACACATGAGTTAATCAGACATCTCAGTCATCTGAATAACATTGAAGTATCATTGTGTTTGCGTTCCAGTACCATTATTTGATGTAGTAATGCCACTAAGCACAAGAGAATTGATGTCAACAATTCAATAAAAGCAAAGAACAACTACAAACTGCCTCCTTCAAGGTCATCTCACATCATGAGAAGGGGAGTTAGCACAAGATTTGAAAGCAGTGAGCCACCATGACATGTCATCTTCCTGTGGTGGTTTGTTATCATTCCATTTTATTACCCTGCCATTACTGATCATCATGCAAAAACCTTATTTATAAATTAGACTTAATCATAGGATGTATTTATCAGTAATAAGATATGCATAGTGTTTGACACATCTCACAGTTCCAGTCATATAACCACAAGATAACATTATATTAGTCCAATCAGCATTTCACTAAATTGTTGGTGTCTGTCATTTGCACATGAAGTTTAGACCTTCTGTGGCTTCAACATATTTCATTGTAATTTGATATTAAAACAAAATAATAATTATGTAAAAAGTTCACCAGAGACATGAGTAAAATAAAAAAGGAGGTTGAGTAAATTTGTTAGTGAAGCAAATACTCCATTGTTATAAGAAAGAATGGATTGTCATTTTGCCCATCAAGCAAAAACCAACAAAAACTATATATAAAACAAAGCAAAAAGTTAAAACAAACAAACAAATCAAATCAAGCCAAAACAAACAAAAACTAAGCAAGGAATTTCTAAACTTATGATACTCAAAATTGGATATTTTATTTTTTTATTGTTGAGATTCATGTGAAACTGATGACTGATCACATCTAATGATCATATTCAAAGCTTTAAGCAGGCTGTCAGGAACTTGCAAGAATTTCTTAGGAAAGTATGAGAAATGCTGTATTAGGAATACTTTTGACAGCACAGAGAATGCTATTGTGTATAAAAATTTTACAATCTGGAAAAAAGTGAAGAATAATCTAACTGTATAAAGATATTTTAATTACACTGAAGCCTGTCATTGTACTAAAAGTCTGTGTGATGGCTGAAAAATACCAGCTACCAACATCTTAGCTGAACTTAGATAAGTCTATGTAACTTACTACAGTTTTTATAACATAAGACCTCTGGGAGATAAAAAGGCATTGCAAATCACTTTTTCTCTTTGTGTTACATGAAATATTGAGCATCAGATTAAAACAATAATTTGCTTCTATTTGGATTTTTTCTTTCTGATACATATATTTACTGTCTTATTTGTTTATTAAGTGAGCTTCTGTGTTCATTAGTTTTTATTTTCACAGAAAAATATTTATTAACTTTAAATATAGAATGTTTATGTTCATAAAAATTAAGGTTGACAAATTTTTTCTTTTAACATCTTATTGAGTTGCATCAATAATGCTTACTTAAATAATATTTACATTTCCTAAATTGAATTTTAGTATGAGTGTTTATAACAATAATGCTCTCATTTTGTTAGACTTAAAATGTAGTTGAGTTGACTCTCAGCACTGAAACTACTTCTACTTTTTTGTTAATAAGATAAGCTTGTCTGAATTTTGGAATGACTGTTTAAATAATGTTTTAATTTTCACAGTTGAAAATTTGTCCATTTCATAAGAAATTTGTACCTAGATATAACACTTAAAATGTTTCTGCCTTCTATTTTCCTTGTCATATATTTTTCTGGTCAGAAGACTTATATTTTGAAACAGTATTCTTTATAACTTTGTTTTATATTTCTCCTTGGCTTTGATTTTTCTCTAGAAAATCTCTCTCATGAGATACAGTAGTCATATATATGCTTAACAAAGACTGTAGACTTCCTCTGCCTCAGGCAAATATTCTTAATCAGTCATTTAAGTATATTTCTTTCCTTATTATGCCATGTGCCCTTACCATATACTCATATCTGCCAGTGCCTTGTCCTATGTTTCCAGTGTCCACAAGTTCAAGGTGAACATTCCCTGTGTGCTTAAGTGACAAAGTCTACAGTATATGGAATTTACTGGGACAATATTGTTACTTTGCTTTTTCCGCTCACCAATTTTTAATTGAAATGCTTTCAGATTATGGTGTGTATAGTAAATCAACTTAAATTACCTCTATATTGTATTAGGTAAGGATCTTTATTAGTGTGATAAAGGCAAAAACAACTTGGGGAAGAAGGGTTTATTTTTGCTTAAAACTTTCCAACTCATACTCCATTACAGAGGAAAACTGACCCAAGAACTCAAAAGGAACCTGGTGGTAGAATCTGAAGTAGAAACCATGGATCACCAGACTCATGGCTTGTTCCTCATGACTTGCTCAGCCTACTTTCTTATGGCCCTGCAGCACAACTGACTTGAGGTGGCACCATCACACTACTCTGGGCTCTCCCACATCAGTCACTATTGGTGAAATTATTGAGGCCACTCCACGTAGTTAAAAGGGAGGTTTACTTTGTGGGGTAACTTACAATGAAGGGGTAGGTTGCAGGGTCTGGCAAAGGTTTAGTGCAGTCCAGCAGTGTTCTCTGGAGAACTCTGCTCGGTCTGCCTCCAGTGTCCAGGGTCCTGGAACCAAGAGAGAGCCCTCCTCTCGATCCTCGTCTTCAGTTTACTTCTCCGCCCCGCCTTGTGGGCGTGATCATTACCGAAGCCTCAGTGGGGGTTGGAACTTCCAGGCCAATGCTGGGATGGCTATCCACTACAAGTCACGAATCAAGAAAATTCCCCATGGGCTTGACTATATTTCAATATTATGGAGACATTTTATCTATTGTTGTTCCCTTTTCTCAGATATGTATGAATTTGTGCCAAGTTGATGAAAACCAGGCAGTACATACCATTCAAATACATGTATTTCAATATATCAATATATATATATATATATATATATATATATATTTCCTGATGTATTCTAAACATTTAGATCATATGATATAGCATTGATATTAAATACTCATATTAATAAAAATCAAACCTGAGGCCAGTTGTTGGGGTGAATGCTGGAAGATCAGAAAAACAGAACAAGCCACAGCTTCCTCACCTTGCCAGTTCCTCTGCTGATCCTGTTTCCTCAGACTGGAAGTCTTTGTGTCCTCATCCAGAATGGATCTCAGCTGAACTGCTGTTAGAAGCCTAAAAGCTTAACCAGCCAAATGCTGCTAGTTTCTGGTCTTCACGCCTTATATACCTTTCTGCTTTCTGCCATCACGCCCTGGGATTAAAGGCTCACTTTCTGGGATTAAAGGCATGAGCCACCATGCTTGGCTGTATCCTTGAACACACAGAGATCCAGGTAGATCTCTGTCTCTGGAATACTAGGATTGAAGGCATGTGCTACCACTGCCTAACCTCAGTGCACAATATTTCGGGGGAACACAATACACTATGTTAAAAGCCTATAAAATAGTAGGTAAAATATGTTCCTTTGAGACATTGGTTAGGATAAGTCTCAGAGATTCCCAAACAGAAGATGATGGTAAGAAAGATCCTACTACTTTGATCACAGAACAAGGAGAAATGAAAGTGATACCGTTTTAAAGCTTTTCCCTATTGGCTAGTTTTCACAGTGCTGGTAGATGCTATACACATTGTGGGGGTACAGGGAGGGCTGCATCCTCACAAGTCTTATCCAGTTGTGAAACCTGTGAAGTGTAAGAATAATTTTACTGCCAAACTATGGCTACAGTAATGGCACAAATACTGTACAAATAACCAACCATTTTCTGATTGAATTTAAGAGTGCTCCACAGGACTGAACACATACCTGGTGCTGTACATCTCAACAAGATCCTGTGGTTGGAAAAGTCAAAGGTTCTAGTTGACATCCTACTGTGCTTGCTTAAGTAAATGGGCATAATATAAAATTGCTTTCTAAGTACTCCTCTCTTTGCTTACTGATTAGCATAGCTCTCAGTATTCATCAGAGAAAGTTCTTTTGTCAATAACAATGGCTAAAACAGAGATTCACAAATGCTCATAGTATAGAGAATAGGTGTCTTGAGAGTACTCAGCCTTGAAAGGAATATCTATATTACCTTGTCATTGACCACAGGCTCAGGGAACAATGTGGAAGATGAGACTTAGCTGTCATCAAGGACTGCTGTGAAACAGTGCTTTCTCAAGGGTGTGGCTCCTGGTATATTAACTATGCTCCTTTGGATAACAACACCTATGTATATACAGGCTGTACTAACTGGACTGAGTAGGTGTCCTTGTTTCATTTCTGCCACTGTGACAAATACCCGGACAACCTAAGAAATGAAAGGTTTGCTTTACTTCAGCATTCCAGGTTACAGTTCATTGTTTGGGGGCAGCCAAGGCAAGAACATAACCAGTTAGTTATATCACATCCAGGCCAAGTGCAGATAGAAATAAACACATCCATAATGCTTCAATCAGCTTTCTCTATCTTAGGTAGACTAAGACTCCCAGCCTAGGGAATAATACCACTCACAATGTATTCAATCTTCCTAAAGCAAATAAAATTGGAAATAGTCCCACATGGTAATTTGTTCTAGACAATTCCTCAACTGAGCTTCTCCTCTTGGTAAATCTGAGTTCTGATAAGTTGCCATTTAAACCTTAACATTTCCTTAGGCTTAAATAAAATAAAATAAAGAAAAAGAAGCAAACACAAAGACATGATGTTTGGAGGAGGAGGGGGACATAGGGATGCTCTGGGGGGAGTTATAGAGCAGGTGGGAGATAAATATCATCTAAATATGCAATTTGGTGGGAAGAGGATGGGAGAATAGAAAGGGTGGTAATAGAGGAGATGTGACTATATTAAAATTTTGAAAAGAAATTAAATTGCTTAAAACACTATATTTTTAAAAATATATATCATGTTTGGTATTGCATTAGCCATCTTGTGCTGCTAAAAAAAAGTGCTCGAGTCTGGATCTAAAAAAACCAAAAACTTAAAGAAGCAAAAAGGTGTATATAGCTCACAGTTCTGGGTATCCAACTGTGATGGGTTGAGGTCTTTACTGTACATTTACCATCCTACATTGTACTACATCACTGTACAGTACATTGTAGAGGAGCATGCAGGAAGGTCTCTCATCATGCAATGTAAAGTCAGATACATAATTCTGGTTTCAAAAGCCAGGCTTGCTCTTTTTATAACATCCAGTGCTAACCCTTTGATTGTGAGTATACGTTTTATCTATTTCCTACAAGGCCCCATCTTTTAAAGCATTTACTAGTTCCCAAGATTGGCACATAGGAGACTAAGCTTCTAACATATAATAACTGGGAACAATCTCATATCTGAATCACAAATGCTATAGAGAAATATATACTTTTATCTTTAGGATCAGAACATAAATCTCTAGGTCAGAGAGATAAAATATTTGCATAACTGATGTTTTGATGTACCAAGGATTAGTTTTTCAGACATAATGAATGTTGCTCATCATAGCTGTACATGTGTGGCAGTCATAAGTCTTTCTATTGTGGTGGTTGATTCTCTTTTCATCATGTGACTCTGGGGAATTGCAATTGAGTTTATGTTGTCTGCCTTCATGGCACGAACTTGTACCAGATGAGCCACCTCACAGGTACTAACTTTTCAAAAAATAACTTCCCAGTGAAATTCATTGGTTCTTTACATTCATAGAATCAATGATTAAGAACTCAATTTACTGCGATTAAGTAATACCACATGAAATAAAATGACTCACACAGTTTAAGGCATAATACTCTCTCTAAAAAATTACAGGTGGAAAAGAATATCTATTTGGATTGTATTAGTAGATGATTACCAATTCCAATATTTTATGTGTAAAATTTGAATACTGTGAGTCTGTAAATGATCATATTTGACTTATACTTTTAGCTTAACATTAATATCTTTATGAACTTGCATAAGTATCCTAATCTTTTAGATAATTTGATTAGTCTTACTTCTGCCTTCAACCTTGGAAGTATTTTCAAAGAACCTTCTCAAACTTCCTTTGAGGTTAAATCATAGTGTCATTAATATTTTAAAGTGACTAAATGGAAAGAGATGCTCATAAAACCCAGACAGCTTCATCACTGATATAACAGGACAATGAGATGATTTCCTCTGAAGAACCAGAAGATAGCCCTGTCTGTTCTGCTCACTCATTTATCTCTGTAACATTGACAAATTCATTTTCATGACAATACTTGAACTAAATAATGAAAAGCTGGAAGAATGTCTAATGGTCAAATGGAATATTTAAAATTTTCTGTCCTATTATTGCTAAGCGTCATTTTTTTTTTTTTTTTTTTTTGTACTTCACTACTAAGATGATCAATCATTTCAGCAGAGCAAAAAAAATGTTACATGATACTCTAGCTACTTTAGTAAAGAGATTTTTTTTTTTTTTTTAATCTCGCCTGATCTGACCTAGTCTGGTGATCAGATGGCCAAACACCCTAAAAGTCTTGCTGGAATTCTCATCCAATAACTGATGGAAGTGGATGCAGAGATCCTCAGCCAGGCCCCAGGTGGAGCTCCAGGTGTCCAATTGTCGAGAAAGAGGAGGGACTGTAAGAGCATGAATTGTTGAGCCCAAGATTGGAAAAAAGTACAGGGACAAATAGCCAAACGAATGGAAGCACATGAATTATGAACCAAAGGCTGTGGAGCCCCCAGCTGGATCAGGCTCTCTGGATAAGAAAGACAATTGAATAGCTTGAACTGTTTGGGAGGCATCCAGGCTGTGGGACCAGGACCTGTCCTTAGTGCTTGAGCTGGTTTTTTGGAACCTTGTGCTTACACAGGGACACTTTGCTCAGCCTGGAAGGAGGGGACTGGAGCTGCCTGTACTGAATCCACCAGGTTTAAATGAATCCCCAGGGAGGTGATGGGAATGGAGGGGAAGGCCTGGGGAGAAGGTGGGGGTGGGGGCAGGATTGGGGAGGACAGGAGAACCCATGGCTGATGTGTAAAATAAAAACACAAATATAATAATAAAAAATAGTCAAATAGCAAAAAAAAAAAAAAAAAAAAACCAAACCTTTCAAATCATTATATTATCTCAAAAGGAATATGTAAAATGCTAATATTTTTCAACAGTTACTTTGTAAGTTTTGAATATGTAGTAGTAAGGCAGCTGAACGTAGAAACACAATGTTTGTAAAATGTATGTACTTCTCCTCAAGTGTTGATTTCGTATGTGTTTACCATTGTACTACGTTCATACTCCTCACTGGAATATTGAAGATGAATGACCATAAAGTTGTTTTTGCAAAGTCTTGCCCACAAAGTTTCTGAAGACTGTTTATCAAGCTCTGTCAGACTTTGTGCTACTGTCTATCATCTTGAAGCAACTGCCATTTTCTCTCCATCACTTCCATTACTTGGTCCTTTTCCTCAACTATGAAGGTAAAATCTATCTTATCTTGAAAGGTATAATATTTTAACAGTGATTCTTTGGTTTCATGAAGATCTAATTGAAAATTTAGTATCAATTGTGAGGTAGTTTGAGCTAATTTGTGGCTATTTTAGCAGAAAAACACAATCTACTTTCATAATTATTATAAAAAGCACCCTATAGAAACCTTTTGATAGCATGAATTACTCTATCTGCCATCTATCTATCTATCTATCTATCTATCTATCTATCTATCTATCTATCACTATATATAATCTATCTATAGTGTCTAATGGACATGGTCAATGTCATAGGAATAATGCAGGAAATAAATCCTGGCACCAGGTTTCAATTTTTAAGGCCAATGTCATCATGCTCTTTGCTCTATGGCTTATACTTTGCCACAAAGGAGTTCATTGCTGTTATAACAAACAAAAGAAAATAAATTAAGGAGTCATCAAGAAGTCTCAGAAAGAGGAAAATAAAAGGTCTGTAAAGGAGCTTGGGTGTTGCTTGAAAATTAAACTTTATGCCACACAGCATGAGCATGGGATTTGAAGTTTCAGAACCCACATGAATACTGGGTAGCTTGGCATCCAGCCTGTAACTACAGCTTCAGAAGGCTGAGAATAAAGAATGCCCAAATCAAGTGAAATTAGCCATCATCTGGATTTGATTGAGAGACTAGCTCAGTGAGCAAATAAGAAGTAATTAAGTAACTGAGAAGTCACTAAGTAATTTAGAAGGAAGTAAAGTAACAAGCAAGACTGAAACTAAGAAAAAGCCACTAGGAAAGAGAAGATCCACTTAAAGTGCATTACATGCATGTATGAAAATGGTCCCTTGCAATACTTAATAATTAACAACTAAATGAGATAGTCAGAAATGTGGAACATCCTATCTGTTACTTGTGCAAAAAGTTTCTAGAGGCCAAGTATGTTTTTTCTCCCCACTCCCTTGATTTGTTCAGGGCTTGGTAGGTAAATAGACAATGTGTTCATTCTGTGAGCAGGGTTCTGCATTCATTATACAGTTTCTTATAATTTGTAGTATACTTCTAGAAAACCATGTTACTTAAGATGCACGATATTGGTAATATCTTTGTACCTGGTTCAGTCACATATTCACTTAAATTTCAGTCAGGCATAAAAGAGTCAATAATTTTGTCCTTGATCTTTTTTCCCCCTAGTTGAAATTTGATCAGATTCTGAGGTCTATCCTTCCTCTTGGCTGTTTTCTGTCATGCCTATGTCCTCCATCTCAGATGCATACCCCAAGCCCTTACATCTGTGCTTTCAATATCACCCTCATCTCTTCTAGCCCTGGGGACCTCTGTGCATGCATTGCTCTTGTGTGAATAATACCACACTACTCCCTGGACCAATAAACTCGGCACTTATTTTCTACTATATCAATACCCTCAGACCATCTACTCATTTACTTTAAAATCATTTCAGATACTAGTGTCAGCTGATTAATAATGGATATGGTATTTGTTATATAGATAACATGTATAAATGAAAGTGATAATTTGTAAATATCACTAAATAATTGGCTCCATTTGATGAAAATGATTATAATACATTAATTTTACCTGAGTGGATTTGAAGTTACAAATTAAACACTAAAAGAAATACCCATGTCTACCTTGATAACACAAAATATCCCAATTTATTGCAATGGGACAGTTATACATGAAGAAAGTATCTTTGAACATTTTTGAAGGAATATAATTTTTAAATCAGAAAACTGTTTGAGACTAGGCATCTACTAGGGCATTTTCACCAAATTTAGTAAGATCTGATTTCTGTTTCCTTATCTACACAATAGGTAACTCTGCCCATCTCACATATTTAAAAAAAAAAACAATTACTTGAAAATTAACACTTGACAGCAAGAAACATAAATATTTATTAGTGTTATATTTTATTTTCATAATTATTTCGGGGGAAATTGGATACATACCCTAATAGAGCTCTTGCTCATCTTTAAGAACTCTTCTTAGGAAACATTTGACTTATCACTTAAAATGTAACTGTAAAAACATAAATAATATAATTTTCCTGATAATCTACTGTAAAAAATTTTGCAAAATTATAGATATTGCATTCAGTACTATATCACTGCTGATTTCCCAGCACTGAACTTCATTCATTGTTACATACTGTACTAATGAGTTCTTTTGATTTAGATAATGAGATTGTTATCAAATTTTTTATGTAAGTAATTTATCATATTTTACCTTAAGGTTTAAATTAATTTTTTTTGTTCTTAATGGCTAAATTATCTTAACATAATTCATGACAATTAAGCTTATCAGCTGCCAAATGAATAAAAAACATGCTAAGCAAAGTGGGAAATCCATAAAACTACTAAACAATGTATTATCATGACTCCTAATCTTTATTATATTTTTATTATTTAAAACAAGTTTTTAATTTAAGTATAATTTGATCATATTCTTACTCTTGTCCATGTCCTTCTCAATCCTCTCACCCTCACTACCAAGTTAACTTTATGTTCCTTCTCAAATACATACACAACACACTACAACAAAAAAATCTCCCCAAAACCAAGAAAATAAAATAAAATCATGTCCCCAAAGAGAAAAACAACCAATCTGCTACGAAAATGAAGCACACAAAGCACTTGTGGAATTCTTTATATGTAGGTCAGCTACACATGAAATCAACTTTTGATGTTGTAAATAATACAATAATGAGCATCTTTATGATAGAATTTTATAAAATTATGATTATTTATTTCAAACTATGAGGGAATGAAATTAGTAAGGTAGAAATAGGGACACACATTTTTTTTGTTTTGTTTTCTCTGTATTTTTTATTATTGTATTAGTGTTTTAATTTTACACATCAGCCATGGGTTCCCCTGTCCTCCCCTCTCCCGACCCCACTCCGACCTTCACCCCATCCCCTCCCCTCCATTCCCATCTCCTCCAGGGCCAAAACTCCCCTGAGGATTCAATTCAACCTGGTGGATTCAGTACAGGCAGGTCCAGTTCCCTCCTTCCAGGCTGAGCAAAGTGTCCCTGTGTAAGCCCAAGGTTCCAAACAGCCAGCTCATGCACTAAGGACAGGTCCTGGTCCCACAGCCTGGATGCCTCCCAAACAGTTCAAGCTATTCAATTGTCTCACTTATCCAGAGGGCCTGATCCAGCTAGGGGCTCCACAGCCTTTGGTTCATAATTCATGTGCTTCCATTCATTTGGGTATTTGGGACACACAATTTTTATATTTAACTTTAAATGTTTTATTTTTTATAGATTTAATTCCTAATAGGAAGACCAATGAAGTTAAACTCAGTCAACATACGTCATTTTATAAAGTGTCCCTAAAGTTGATTTCAGTGGTAAATGCCTATAATCCTGGCACACAGAAGACAGAGGCAGGGATATTGCAGTATGCTCAAAGCTAATCTGGTCTCTTTGGTAAGTTCCAGGACAGCTGGGGATACTTATCAAGACTTTCTGTCATAATATCAAACATATAACAAACCTGCTCCTTTTACTTAGCTTTTAATTTTATGTAATTCTTATTTATTCAGTGTAATTACAAAAAACTTCTCCAAAATATTAAAAATAAGAGAAATATAATGAAGCTCATGTCTTATGGCAAGTACTTCAATTAAGTAAGTCAATTAAGAAATTATCTTGAGAAATTAAATTGTTTAAACCCAGTGAATTAATTGTATTTTAAACTCTACTTGAAATAATTTGTGGCACAGTCCCAGACTGACATCAAAAAATGCTATTTAAGATGAAAGATGTTTGTCAATTTATGGCAACCTGACTGAATCATCTATTCACTTAAAATTTAAAAGGTGAAGGAAAAACATGATGTATAACAAATGACAAGTGTTTTGTTTTTTTTTAAACCAACATGTGTGATGTTGCAAGAAGGATGAAAGAAATAAACTGTGTACAACTTAGTATCTTTTATTCAATATGCATATTTTTAAATCATACCATATTATGCCTCATGAAACCACTGTTTCCTTTCTTTTTGCATAATTTTGACAGAACCGTTTGGAAAATCAGTGCCTCTAAGCTGTGTTTGGGATTACTGCTGAATCCAATTACTGTTTTTATCATAAAAAGCATCAAAGTAAAAATTATTGATGGTGCATGTTTTGTGAGCATGCAACTGTTAACTCTAAATATAAATATTTTAATAGCATAAATTCTCAAAACCATGGGAAAGAAAGATGAAATAAAGTTTCCAATATGAAGCAACACATCACTTAAATTAAAACAAAATTCTTATTTAAAATTTATGCACTGCTGTTTTATGGAATAATCAATAGGTGAGTGTTCTAAATAATAATTATTAATCATTCTTCTTTAAAAATATAAACATCTTGTTATATTATGGTAATATATTTTAGGAAAATTTTGGCTCAGTAGTTTATGTGCCTCATTGATAGTTATGATTTAAATTAAAGGTTAATAGACTGTGCATAGCCATGGGTCCCATGTTGGTTCATTTATGCATTTACATATATATTATGGCTATTTTCCACAATATCAGCAATGGTGAGTATTTTGAGAAAAAAAAAGATATGGCAAATAAAACAAAAATTACACTGAAGAATTTATTATTTGGCTTTTACAAGAGAACAACTCCATCTGTTACCCTAATGTAAAGGTTCTAACTCAGATTAGTAAACAGTACTCGACTGCTTCTAGAAAGCCCTGATCTTTTTTAATGACCTTAAATTTGAAATAGGTACAGAATTGAAACTTGAAAGTTATAACTGAAAATTCATTTGCAAATAAACCATATAAACCATAAAGTGATTATTATCATATTTTTAAGCATTAAACACAATAAATTAGTTACTGGAACATTTTAGTGTACCTCCAGCCCTGGAGAGCCTTCTCAGAAAGCTGTACTTTTTATGGTAAAACAAAATGAAAAACTTTATTTTTATGAATGGATGATAGCAAGAGATTTAACTGTAAATGGCATAAACTCCAACAACTGAAGGTTCACTAAAGGGCCACTTAAAGAACAGAGAATGGAAATCCAGAGACTTTGTGTCTAAATGAAGAATTATTTTTCAAAATTACTGTTTTTTTAAACCATTAGAAGATCATCCATTTTGTGAAGTCTGTCTTTAATTTACTGAAGTACTAACATGGTTATTCTTGAGATATTGTAGCTTAGGAAGCCATAGATGGTTTTTAAGGTGTCAAAAATATCTCTAAAATTTTTCTCCACTCAGGAATTGTGGTTGTATGTTTCTTGTAGATAGGTATGGAATAAGCATAAGCTGAGTTTGATTGAACTGCTTTGTTTTTATTCTAGTGTAGAGAACTTTAAAACACTTCCCTTCGGAGGGACAGAAGTGCAGATTAAGTGCAGAACAAAAAGCAGAGAGTTGCATCTTCAGCTGCATCACTTAGGTTAATTTAAAGGCATGTTGTGTCTTAATTGATTATTACTTTTTATTTGAACATTAATCTACATTTCTGAATTCTTGGACACTAAATTAATGGAAAGCAGAAAGTGAACAGCATGGACTAAAGTGGATTTTAGTTTTCTTGACTTGGAAAAGTAATAAAATTCTTGCTTCTCCAGCAAAGTAAAATAACACAAAGACGAAGATTATGTGTAGTAATAAAAATTTTCATTTGTAAATTTTTATTTTGAGAATGTAATATAATTCCATAGTATTACCATTCTATTCTCTCCCTCGAAAACCTGCTATATACCCAACTTGGTCTCTTTCAAATTCATAACTTCAATAGTCATATATTTCTCTCTCTCTCTCTCTCTCTCTCTCTCTCTCTCTCTCTCTCTCTCTCTCTCTCTGTATATATGTACTTGCAGAGCTGGTGGTAGTTGATTCTTGTTAATTCTATTTAGACTGTGTCAATTTGATGAATGAGCAGTGTCAATTTTAACATTTTACTACACATAAAATTTTATGACTGAAAATTGTTTATCTTATAACATTTAAAATCATAGACCTTACTAAGACTTTAGTATGATCCATTAATTATCTATGCATAATATTAAAATTTAGAGTGAAAAATGATGTAGTCCAGACAATTTGGATGAACACAAAAGAGCCATAGTTTTGAAAGTTAAAAACAATTTAACATGTCATATCTATACTATTCATTTATGTATCTAACAATTTCAAATCAAGTGATTTGGAAGGCATTTTACTTAGAAATGGAAAATGAAGATTTTCCTTCTTTATTTTTGACAGCTTAATAGGGCTTCTAAACTCATACATGCACAAGAAACTTGTAAGATCAAAGAGTAGATATTCTAATTCATGTTTGCATTAAAATGTAAGAAACAACATTACACAGAGTTACAGTTATGATTTTCAAAGTGTGGACTATATATGTAGGCCAGTATTATAACTGGTCAAATGTATTAGAATCTATTGAAATAAAATTTCTAAATAATTTCAAGTAATAATTATTTTACCAAGCTTGTGTTAAAAAGAGTGGCAATATTACAATTCAGGTTTAAATGACTTATCAGCATATATTTCTGGAATCTTATGTTAGAGTTCTTTCATAGTAAAACCAACCAACCAAACAAACAAACAAACAAAAAAACTTCCTGGGGACCTCTCCAGCACTGCCTACTCCTGTTCTCATGTGGTCTTCATTTATCATGGTCTGTTATTCCTCATTCTCCTTTTCTGTTCTTGATCCAGCTGGGATCTCCTGCTCCCCTAAGCTTTCTTTCCCTCAAATCTTGCCATTCATTACTCCCACTGTCGTGAGGCACCCAGGCTATGGGACCAGGATCTTTCCTTAGTGCATGAGCTGGCTGTTTGAAACCTTGGGCTTGCTCAGGGACACTTTGCTCAGTCTGGAAGGAGGTGACAGGACCTGCCTGTACTGAATCCACCAGGTTTAAATGAATCCCCAGGGGTGCCTTGATCCTGGAGGAATGGGAATGGAGGGGAGGGGGTGGGGACAGGTGGGGGTGGAGGCAGGAGTGGGGAAGACAGGGGAACCCATGGCTGATGTATAAAATGTAAAACACATAATAATAAAGAAAAAAATTAAAAAAAAAAACAAAATCTTCCTGAACTCCTCACTTTAGTTTTCATTTTTTTCAACTTTTTTTATTTTATAATTTAATTTAATTTTAGATATCAGCCACAGATTCCCTGTCCTCCCTCCTCTTCCCCTCCCCCACACGCCCCTGCTCCCCCATCCTGTCTTCTCCCCAGTCCATCCCCCATTCCCATCTCCTCTAGGGCAAGGACTCCCCTAGAGATTCAGCTCAACCTGGAAGATTCAGTCCAGGCAGGTCCAGTCCCCTCCTCCAAGGCTGAGCAAAATATCCCTGCATAAGCCCCAGGTTCCAAACAGCCAGCTCATGCACTAAGGACAGGCCTGGTCCCACTGCCTGGGTGCCTCCCAAACACTTCAAGCTATTCAATTGTCTCACTTATCCAGAGGGCCTGATCCAGTTGGGGGCTCCTCAGCTATTGGTTCATAGTTCATGTGTTTCCATTAGTTTGGCTATTTGTCCCTGTGCTTTTTCCAATCTTGGTCTCAACAATTCTCGCTCATACAATCCCTCCTGGAGCTCCACCTGGGTCCTGGCCATGGATCTCTGCATCTGCTTCCCTCAGTCATTGGATGAGATTTCTAGCATGACAGTTAGGGTGTTTGGCCATCCTATCACCAGAGTAGGTCAGTTTGGGCTTTCTCTCAACCATTGCCAGCAGTCTATAGAGGATGTATCATTGTGGATTCTGGGGACCTCTCCAGCACTCTGCCTATTCCTGTTCTCATGTGTTCATCATTTATCATGGTCTGTTATTCCTCATTCTCCCTTTCTGTTCTTGATCCAGCTGGGATCTCCTGCTCCCCTAATCTTTCTTTCCCTCAAACCTTGCCCTTCATTACTCCCACTGTCGAACAGTCCAATTAAGAAATGGGCTATAGAACTAAACAGAGAATTCTCAACAGAGGAAGTTCAAATGGCTGAAAGACATTTAAGGAATTGCTCAACATCCCTAATTACCTGGGAAATGAAAATCAAAATGACTCTGAGATACTACCTTACACCTGTCAAAATGGCTAAGATCAAAACAAAGAAGACAGCTTATGCTAGAGAGGATGTGGAGCAAGGGGAAGTTTCCTCCACTGCTGGTGGGAATGCAAACTTGTACAGCCACTTTGGAAATCAATATGGCGCTTCCTTAGAAAATTGGGATTCCATCACCCCCAAGACCCAGCTGTAGCACTCTTGGGCATATACCCAAGGAATGCTCAATCATACCACAAGGGCATTTGCTCAGCTATGTTCATATCAGGATTGTTTGTAATAGCCAGACCTGGAAACAACCTAGATGCCCTTCAACTGAAGAATGGATAAAGAAAATATGGTACATATACACAATGGAGTACTACTCAGCAGAGAAAAAAATGATATCATGAGGTTTGCAGGCAAATGGATGGATCTAGAAAAAAAATCATCCTGAGTGAGGTATCCCAGACTCAGAAGGACAAACATGGTATGTACTCACTCATAGGAGGATACTAGATATAAAACAAAGATGACTAGACTGCTACACAAGTCCAGGGAGGCTACCTAGAAAACAGGACCCTAGGAAAGACCCAGGGATCGGCCAATGATAGAGAAATGGATGAGATCTTCATTGATATTTTTGTTTCCTTTTTTTTTTTCTAAGTAAGGTTTCACTGTGTTATGTAGCCCTGGCTGTCCTGGAACTCACTTTGTAAATCAGGCTGGCTTCAAACTCAGAGACCCACCTGCCTCTGCCACATAAGTCCTGGGATTGAAGGCGTGTACCATCATGGCCCTTCTAAATTTTTGTTTGTTTAGTTGGTTTCATTTTACCAGATAGGGCTTCTCCATGTAGTCATTATTGTCTTGGAACTCACTCACTGAAATTTTGATGGCAACTTCATTAATATGAGATTGCTCTTATTAGGATGGCCATTTTCCAAATATTAATCCCACCTATCCAAGAATAAACAAAGTCCTTCTGTTACCCAGGAATTCTTCAAATTCATTCCTCATTGTCCTAAAGTGTTCCCTGAAAGTCTTTTATTACTTTGGTTAAATTTATTTCACAGTTGTTTTTTTTTTTTGTTGTTGTTTGATTGTTTTTTAAATTTATATATTATTTATTAATTATATATATATATAGTGTGTGTGTGGGGGTGTTTGAGGTTATTGTGAATTTTGTTATTTCCCTGATTTTTTTGCCTCAGAATGTTTGTTGTTGGCACAAAAGGAGGCTACTGATTTTAGTGTGTTAATTTTTTATTTTGTTGGTTTGCTAAAGGGCTCATCATCTATTGGGTTTTCCTGGTGAAGTCTATAAGGTCTTTGTTTAAAAGATCTTTCATTGGCTAATAAGCTTACTTTGATTCCTTTCTTTCTTATTTAATTGCCCTACATTTTCTAGTTTTACTTATTCTTGGTAATATTTCAAACACAATGTTGAATTGTCATGGGGAGAATGGATGTCCTTGTCTTATTCCAATTTTTTTGAGCAAATTCTTTGATTTTTACTCCACTTAATTCAGATCTATTTGCAGCCTTCTACAGGTTGACATCCAGTTATGCCAGCACCATTTGTTGAAGATACTTTCTTTTTCCCATTGTACATTTTTGGCTTCTTTGTCAAAAATTATATGTTCATAGGTGTGCGGGTTAATGTCAGGGTCTTCAATTTGATTCAATTGGTCCACATGTCAGTTTTTTATGCCATTACCAAGCTGTTTGTATTATGGTTGCTCTATAGTAGAGCTTGAGGTCAGGGATCGTGATGCCTCCAGAAGTTGTTTTATTGTACGGATTCTTTTGGCTATCCTGGTTTTTGTTTGTTTGTTTGTTTTTTCCATATGAATTTGAGTATTATTCTTTCCAGATCTGTGACGAATTGTGTTGGTAATTTGATGGGGATTGCGTTGAATCTGTAGATTGCTTTTGGTAAGATCACCATTTTTACTATGTTAATCCTGCCTATCCATGAGCATGGGAGATCTTTCCATTTTCTGACATCTTCTTCAGTTTCTTTTTTCAGGGACTTAAAGTTCTTGTCATATAGGTCCTTCACATGCTTAGTTAGAGTAACCCCAAAGTATTTTATATCATTTGTGGCTATTGTAAAGGGTGATGTATCTCTGATTTCGTTCTCAGCCTGTTTGTCTATTGTATATAGGAGGGCTACTGATTTTTTTGAGTTGATCTTGCATCCTGCTATGATGCTGAAGGTGTTTATAAGCTGTATCAGTTCGTTGGTTGAATTTTTGGGGTCACTCAAGTATACTATCTTGTCATCTGCAAATAGGGACAGCTTGACTTCTTCCTTTCCAATTTGTGTCCCCTTAATCTCCTTATATTGTCTTATTGCTCTGGTAGAACTTCAAGTACTATATTTAATAAGGAGAGGGGGCAGCCTTTTCTTGTACCTGATTTTAGTGGTATTGCTTTGAGTTTCTCTCCATTTAATTTGATGTTGGTTGTTGGCTTGCTGTATTTTGCCTTTACTATGTTTAGGTATGTTCCCTGTATTCCTGATCGCTCCAAGACCTTTATCATGAAGGGGTGTTGGATTTTGTCAAATGTCTTTTCTTCATCGAGTGAGATGATCATGTGGTATTATTTTTTGAGTTTGTTTATATGGTGTATTACATTGACGGACTTTCGTATGTTGAACCACCCTTGCATCCCTGGGATGAAGCCTACTTGATCATGGTGGATAATTGTTTTGATGTGCTCTTGGAGTCTCTTTGCCAGTATTTTATTGAATATTGTTGCATCAATATTCATGAGGGAGATCAGTCTGTAGGTCTCTTTCTTTTTTGCATCTTTGTTTGGTTTAGGAATCAGGGTAATTGTAGCCTCAAGAAGGAGTTTGGTAATATACCTTCTGCTTCTATTGTGTGGAAAAATTTAAAGTGTATTGGTATTAAGTCTTCTTTGAAGATCTTGTAGAATTCTGCACTGAAACCATCTGGTCCTGAGCTTTTTTTGGTTGGGAGACTTTTAATGTCTGATTCTATTTCCTTAGGAGTTTTTGGACTATTTAAATGGTTTATCTGGTCTTGATTTAACTTAGGTATGTGGTACGTATCCAGAGAATTATCCATTTCTTTTAGATTTTCCAGTTTTGTGGAGTAGAGGTTTTGTTTTGTTTTTTATTTTTTTATTTTTTGGTTTTTTTGAGACAGGGTTTTTCTGTATAGCTTTGTGCCTTTCCTGGAACTCACTTGGTTGCCCAGGATGGCCTCAAACTCACAAAGATCAGCCTGGCTCTGCCTCCCGAGTGCTGGGATTAAAGGCATTCACCACTACCTCCCAGCTTTTTATTTTTATTTTATTTATTTGTATTTTTTGGTGAATTAGAGGTTTTTGAAGTATGACCTGATGATTCTCTGGATTTCCTCATTGTCTGTTGTTATGTCCCCCTTTTCATTTCTGCTTTTGTTAATTTGGATGCTCTCTCTATGTCTTTTGGTTTATTTGGATAAGGACTTGTTTATTTTGTTGATTTTCTCAAAGAACCAACTCTTTGTTTCATTAATTTTTTGTATTGTTCTCTTTATTTTCTATTTTATTGATTTCAGCTCTTAAGTTGAAACTAGCAGTGTACTTGCTGTTAATTGCTTTTATTATAAGTACATATGAGTCTTCCATACCAAAAATCTTTGGGACATTCATTATGAATGGATGTTAGATTTTTATCAAAGATAATTTTCTTCATCTAATGCTATATTCATGTGTTTTCTGTCCTTTACTGTATTTAAGTGGTGGGATTCTATTTGTTACTTTACTTACGTAGAACTGTCCCTTCATCTCTGGCATGGAGCCTAATTGATCATGGTGGATAATCATTTTGACATATTCTTAAATTTTCAAGTATTTTCAAGTACTTTATTCATACTTTTCATTTTTATTCATCAGAGATATTTGGTCTATATTTTTTGTTTTATCTATTTTGTGACTATGTAACAATCACAAACTGACTATTAAATCTTGTAAACTTTACTGTCCAGAATGTAATGTATCTAAACTTAAACTTATGCATAAACACTTTTATTGTTTGACTTTTATTATTTTAATGTTAACCATGATTTTATACATTAAGTTATTATTAAATAAGACTTTAACTTATGATGGATTGAATCATTATTTTTACATAGCAAGTTACAAAGCAAAACACATGATTGAGTACAAGTGTTTAAAATGGATAATGTGTTCTACATCCCTAAGGATTTTATTGATTGTGGTGAGTGCAGCCAAATATAAGCCCAAAACACAATTTCACTGCTCAGTTGAAATAACATGTAAGCGTGAAATTGAGTCAATTATTTTTTTACTACCATCAACATTTAGATTAGTCAATCTCGTTCCTTGGGGTAGGATGTATTTCATCTATAGTGTTTGTAGATATTTGAATACTTGGAGTTTGTTTCTATTAAGAAATTTTTTTTCAGCTTGGCCATGGTGGTGCACCCCTTTAATCCCAGTACTTGGGAGGCAGAGGCAGGCAGATCTCTGAGTTTGAGGCCAGCCTTGTCTACAAAGAGAGTTCCCGGTAAGGCGCAAAGCTACACAGAGAATCCCTGTTTCGAAAAACCAAAAAAAAAAAAAAAAAAGTTGTTTTTTCTATTTATATTCATATATAAATACATACAGTGATTATGCACAAATTTTTAGTTCAACATGTACATTATTTATATTGTTCTGAGTAAATATTGAAAACTAAATGCTTTATGCTCAGATATACATGTCAAAGAGTTCACTATATTCACAATTTTGGGTTCATAGAGCACAGTACCACTATGGAATTTGTTTCTCTTATTGTTACATCATCTCACAAACCTGAAGAACTGCTGTGCAAACGGGAGCTTCTAAGATCTCTCTCCTTATGCCTCCCACCTGACTTCAGTTGTGATTATTGAAGGAACTCTGTTCTTTATGTATTTCCACCCTGGTTCTTCCTATTCTCTCTATAAAAAATAGCCTTATACCCTGTAATTCCCTTGCTGAACTGTCTGATTTACAGTCTGAAGAAAAGGGATGTCAAAGAGGCCATATAAAACTGGGAAATACAAGGTTATTTAAGTGTTTCTATTGTGTGTATGTATGTGAAAGTTATAGTGGTAATTTGATTAGGATTATATTGCATAAATAATAGGAAAGTTGTGTCACTGAATTTATCTCATAAAAGTATTTCTACTAAATTTTAATAATAAGATGATGTTGTAGACATACTAGTGTTTGATGTTTTATTTGTCATGAAATTATATATGATACAAACATGCAGAAAATTTCCTGATCATTTCAGTTGCAAGAGAATTGCATTAATTATTGTTCAATTTTAATTACATCAAGCTTTATTAAAGAAGAATGCTGATTACTCCATAATGAAAAATATTGATCTATTCCAATTATAAATTATTGCCAACTATAAATTACACAAACTAAAATTAAATGAAATAGTTTCACAGATAAGGATTATCAAATAAATAATATTTTCCTTAGTCATATTATTACTCAATTTGGATATTTTTTATTTGTATTAGAAAGAGTCATCACAAAGAATATAAAAATATTACAAAAACTAGCCATGATATTTCTAGTTGATGGGCAAGACTGTGGACTACTAGCTAAAATTTTTGTATTGTCCTGGAAAATGTGTCATCCTTCCTTTTTATAAAGTAAATTCATAATTGGGTGTAATCTCAGACAGTGCTTATGCAATATAGAAACTGAAGTAGAATCTCAATTAAGATGTGCTGGACAGGTATTTTTTTTATTCCCTAATAAACATACAATCCAGTCAAAAAATGGATCATTGATTTTTATGAAGAGTTATCAATAGAAGCAATACAAATGGTTAATAAACACTTCAAAATGTTCAAAATATTACCCGTCTTTCAACTTAACCAAAACGACTAACTCCAGAATGTTTTTTAAAGTCAATAAATGTTAGTGTGGATGTGGAAAAAAATGATTATTCATTTTTGTAATGAATATAAATTGGAGCAGTTACTATGGAAATTAGTGTGGCACTTTTTTAAAAATTTCATTTAAGTATTTTTTTTTTCATTCATTTAACTTACCAACCACAGTTTCCCCTCCCTCCTCCCTTTGTGCTCCCTCCCACCATCCTCACAACTGCACTCTCCTACCCAAGACTCTCATCTACCCCACTCCCCACTACTCCTCCTCCATCTCCATTCAGAAAGGGGAGGGCCATGGGCTTGAACAAAGCAAGGCACATCAAGATGAGTCATGACCAACTCCCTCCTCTGCATAGAAGCTGGGTAAAATAATCCAGCATGGGAATCAGGTTCCCCAAAGCTTCTTTTCTTCATTAAAATACACAATTCTATTGACATTGCCACCTAAAATTTCACCTCTATTCAGATTTTTGCATTATCCTCAGACCCACATTTTCTCCCCATCATAACGGGCATTGGTGTTTCCCAGGATAAATTCTTTAATAAAAATAATTTTCTTAATTCTATTTGTTGTATATCATTAACCCCTGAATCTATCCATCTATATTGAAAACCAGAGTTTTATTTCCAAATCTGTTTCCTTTGTTGATCTTTGGTGTTCTTATCTGGATTATCATTTTGTTCTATAGATCTATTTAAAAAAATAAACTAAAATGGAGTCTTTATGTCATCCAGTGTTGCATAAGTGAAGGCTCCTTTCTATATCTCCCCAAAGCAACATTCTGTGTGCTCTGCTTTTGTAATTTTCCATTAAAATGATTTATTATATAAAAATGTTTGGAATATGTGGATGAAGCTATGTCTATATATTTATAAGTATGTTGGGATAAATCAGGAAGCTAGTGATAAGAAGAGTATAAACTCATTATTAATTTATGTATTTTGTTAAAGTGATAGTCCTTATACACTTTCCAATGTTTTATTAAATGCTGTCGTAAAATGAGTCATTACAGTGAGCTTCAAGTCAAGATTGATATTAAAGGCCTATGACACCGTGGCATAAGTTGGAATCCTTATATTTTTTTCAATAAAGCAAGATAACT
Source organism: Onychomys torridus (assembly GCF_903995425.1). Lineage (NCBI taxonomy): Eukaryota > Metazoa > Chordata > Mammalia > Rodentia > Cricetidae > Onychomys > Onychomys torridus. The sequence continues at coordinate 22,854,970 of NC_050460.1, read as the reverse complement.
TGTTATGCTATAGTCTTTTGATTTTACATTAGTTTAACAGGGTTTTCTAAATTTGTTTAGATTCCATAAGTTTTGACATTATAACTAACAGGTGTTGAATTCTGTTTTTATGCTTATTTATATCATGGTAACACTGTCATGAAAATAAAACAAAGATAATGACTTAAGTAATTTTATTTCTCTGGAAAACAACATGATTTCATAAAATTGTCAGGGTCTCCAGTAAGGAAATCTGTTTTTTTTTTTTTTTTTTTTTAATTAGATTTCTCTCCTTTGATAGACAATAGAGTTAACAGTGGTGAGATGATAATTGGGAAGATATTGGTATTTTTAAAATATTTACTCTATTTTATTTTCTAATTTTTAACTCTCTCTCTCTCTCTCTCTCTCTCTCTCTCTCTCTCTCTCTGTGTGTGTGTGTGTGTGTGTATGTGTTTGCCCATGTATCATGAACCTTGGGAGTAGCATTTTTCTTTTTATCATATGGAAACCAAGGTTCTAACCCAGTTTAGATTTTTAAAAATTTTTAATAATTATTTTTATTTTATAATTAATTTACAAAGCAGCCATGGATTAACCTGTCCTCCCTCCTCCCATCTCCTAGACTTACCCCCCCCCATCCACCCCCATTCCCACCTCCTCCAAGGCAAGGTCTCCCTTGGGGATTCAGCTCAGCCTGGCAGATTGAGTTGAGGCAGATCCAGTCCTCTCCTCCTTGCACCAAGGCTGAGCAAAGTGTCTCAGCATAAGCCCTAGGTTCCAAAAAGCCAGCTTATGCACCAAGTCCTAGTCCCACTGCCTTGGGGGCCTCCTAAACAGTTCAAGCTCATCAACTGTCTCACTTATCCAGAGGGCCTGGTCCAGTTCCACGGGGACTCCTCAGCTATTACCTCACAGTTCATGTGTTTCCACTAGTTTGGCTATTTGTTCCTGTGTTTTTTCCAATCATTGTCTCAATATCTCTTGCACATACAATCCCTCCACTCTGTTGCCGGTTGGACTCCTGGAGCTCCACTTGGAGCCTGGCCGTTGGTCTTTGCATCTGCTTCCATCAATCACTGGATGAGAGTTCTATCATGACAGTTAGGTTGTTTGGCCTTTCAATCACCAGAGTAGGTCAGCTCAGGCACTCTCTCAATCATTGCCAGTAGTCTATATGGAGGTACCTTTGTGGATTCCTGGGGACCTCTCTAGCACTCTGTTTCTTCCTATTCCCATGGGGTCTTCATTTATTATGGTATCTCTTTCCTTGTTCTCCAACTCTGTTCCTGATCCAGTGAGCAAACTGGGGATTTGTGGGTGGTAAGGGAGGGCAAGGGCCAGGGGAAAGAGAGCCCAGGCAACAATTTTAAAAGAAAAATTCCTTTAAAAATTTAGGCATCTTGGCATCCCAAGACACATCCTTTTTAAAATCATAAAAACAACCACTTAACAATAATTTTGAACAATTAATGTTTTATGAATAAAAATGGGTAGGAGACAGCCGAAGGTGATACTTTCTTTAAGTAAAATTGAATGTTTAATATCTTCTCGGATACCTCCAACCTGTGATCACTGGGAAACACCTTGAGGCCATGTTCTGATCATTGTCTTAAGTAATCCTTCTCTCATCCTGCAGCTTTTTGTAGGTAGTTAAGACACGGAAAACAGATTGTTTTAATCTTCTCTTAGCCTTTCTCTTTGACAACATTAAGTAACTCTCAGGCTGAAACCAAACTTTAGGCTATTCTGCACCATTCTTCCAGATTTCAGCTACATACATGATCAATTAAATTTACTTAATTTAATACACACACACACACACACACATACACACATATATATATATATATTAAATTACTGTTGTAAATTATATTCTGATCTAAGATTTTACTCAATTCCACACACTTCCTTTCTCTATCACTTGCATAAAACAAACAGGCTAAATAAATAAACAATAAAAAATGAAGAAGAAAGACACCATAAATACACACATACCCAAAACACAGACACAGATGCATGTGTGAGCACACACACACACCAAGAAACATACATACATCAAAACATTACAAAACAAAATCAGAAACCATAATGTACAAGCAAAAGATCAGTAAGCCATAAAACAATAATGCCCAAATAAAGAAATACAAGAGAGAAATTATAGGGATGAGTGCTCTGGTCCACTTTGTTCTCTCAGCACTGAATCCTAATCACACTTGAACCTTTACTGGCCCTGTGTACACAACCACAGTATCCATGAGTTCACAGATGTGTCAGTCTTGATGAATATGGGAGACATAATTTCTTTGGTGTCATCCATACCCTGTGGCTCATGGAATTTTTGTCCCTCCTCTTTCATAGCATTACCTTATTCCTGAAGTGAGATGCTTGATGAAGACTTCCCATTTAGGACTGAGTGTTCCAATGCCCCTCATTTTGTTCACATTTTCCATTTGGGAGAGGGGGTGTCTCAGTGTTTTATTTTTTCCTGTTTACTAATAGCAGAGGCATCTCTGATGATGGCTGAGTGAGGTACTGATCTAAGCATATAGCAAAAAATCATTAGGATTTATTTATTGCTTTGTTCCTTTGCCAAAACTATAGTGTTTTCTTTCCCCCTAGGCCCATGTCCTATATGTTCTTGTTACCTGAACACTGTCAGACATGTTTTTCATCATGGAGTGTGATAAAGGAAGGAAGAAAGGAAGGAAGGAAGGAAGGAAGGAAGGGAGGGAGGGAGGGAGGAAAGAAGGAAGGAAGGAAGGGAGGGAGGAAAGAAGGAAGGAAGGATGAGGGAAAATAGATAACAGAACATAGGAAAGAGAGAAAAAAAAGAAAAGAGAATGAAATAGTGAACATTGAATTCTAAAGAACAATTCTTATAATAGGGATTTAATACATTATAGCTTTCAGAAATGTATTAGTAAAACATAAAACATATCTTGAAGTAGTATCATATTTTATACAACTTGATGATTGAATATAAATAATGAATATTAGTTAATATTACTGGAAGCCATTTATGGCTTATGGGGTACTACAAGTGAAGTACTCAATTTTCTCCTTGCATTATTAATGGACTTTAGTTTATTTTTCAAGTTCTATTTATTGATACATGTCATTAATAGTCACATATTATTTATGGTCATTTTAAAAAAAAGTAGATACATTCCAGTATTAATTTAAGGTACTTTACAGAAATTTATGTAGTTATAATTTGTAGTTTTATGGAATGTCATTTTGATGTTATTATATCAGACATGAATAGGTGAAAAAATTACACTGTCAATGAAAAGAGAATGTTGAAGGAGAGGGCATGCCTTTAATCTATAGGAACTGGTTTGTAGATGAGTTGCAAAGTTTTCCTTGGACACTGATTTCAGAGTACAAGTCATGTCAGAACGGCTCATGTGTACCTAAAAATAGTGGTCTAATGCAGTTTCTTTCGCCAATATTTTTCTATATACTCTCCAGTGTTACAAATTGCAAAGCTTACCACTTAGCAAAAATTTTTCCACAAATATCCACTTGGCTTATATGAAGCAAAATGTCTGACTCTCATGTATCTGAATGACACTGTTCAAAATCAAGTAAACATATCTGTGGTCACAGAATGTTCTCTTTAGTATCTGGAAGAGACTAAAATATGCAAATATATAGATATAAGTTATTTCATAGGTGAATAAGTAAAAATTAATACAAGCCTACAAGTAGAAAAGCAACTTTCTTATAAAAAATTAAAGAAACATGACTGTAGAATATACTATTCTATATGACTCCTATTGCTGAGAACAATTGATATGCTGATTGCATATTATATTAAAGGCAGTATTTCTACATTCAAGTACATTTTGTTCATGGGCATTCTTTGGCTTTTACTTTTATATTTATACAAGCATCCCATTATCTACTGTGAAAAGAAACAAACTGTAAACACTCTTTACAAAGCTGTTGATTTTAAGATGATCTCAAACTGATGAATGCAACAAAACATGACTCAATATCTGAGTCAACACATTCTTGGCTGCACTTCTCTCTCTCTTGACAATTATTCTTGGTAGTAGAAAGCAACTTTATCTAGAATGTAGTTCAACTTTATCTAGAATGTAGTTCATTGTGACAAGGCTTTCCTCTGTTTTCTTTCACCCTGATTAAGTTTCTACTTCACCTATACTCTATTTCATATCCAATATGCATCTTATTTCCAAAGAATATAGCCAAATTCTCATGACATACTAAAACACACAGAAAATTAGTGTTCAAATTCTGCTAATGTATAAGTGTTAATGTGGAGCTTACACACCACATTCTATATCTTAAAATCAAATAGTAAGAACCTCATGTTCCTCAGTATAAATAATTAGATGTTTTTTTTTTTAGAGTATAGCTGTTTCTATATTATAAGGTAAGTAGGTACATGTCAAAATTTAAAACTCCTAGTGTTGCAAGTCATAGGCTGAATTGCAACGGTATGATACACATTCTGACAAGTAATTGAGATTTAACCAGAAGAATATGCCCTAATTAGGAGGTCCTTGGAAATGACAAACGATGAATTAGAGTTAGTGTAATATACTTCTGGTACTATTCTGTCATAAAAGAATGGAAAGTTCAATGAGAATCACTAGCAACCATTACAAGATTCTGGTAGGGCAAGACAAAGCCTGAATCTGTGTCCACAGTCCTGACAAGATGCTGCTGATAAAGCATTCCCATTAGCATAGGTGAGCTTTAGTCCATGGAAGAATGGTACACAATAAACTCTGCTACACTCATTTATTCTCCTCTATGGGACAAATGATAATGAAGAATAGTCACTTTTAAAAAGTAGAAAAATGGGGTATTCAATGGCTTGTAGAAGATTAAAAGTATAATTGTCCCACAGATAATTAAAAGGTGTTTAGACTAAAATGTGCTGCTTGGACTTGTGTACTTTAATTAATCCAGAGTGTTATACCTGATTAAGATTAGCTAGCACCACATTTCCAAGACAGGAGTGAATCTTAGATGATTTGAAAATTTCAGTGTTTGGGTTATGAAGCATAAGAATTAATTGCTAAAGGAAAATGATGCATAGGACCTTGATTTAAAAATGGCAAGATAATATAATGTGTATAATTTGGTTCTGTTTTCATTTTAAATTTACCTTTTTTAGTAGTACATAAGGAGAACAATACTAATACTTCTCTTGAGGATATTCAGAATAGCAAGAAAAATCTATAGACCCTCTCTGTTGCCATACTGATGTAGGCAAGATGTGTCTACTGGCACAATAGTTACAAAACTGTTGTAGGGTATCTTGCTCCATTATGAAAGAATTTGTCTTCTGCTCCATAGGAGTAAATTTCACACCTAGTTTCATAATTCTTATCCAGAGTCCATGGCTATGGCTGCACTAGGTTCTGGGTAAATCCTATTGTTATATTAGCAAATGGTCATGAAATCAAATTGCTGTCTAAATGTTTATACCTACACCTATAGACATTGGCTCCTCTCAGACTTTGTTAGAAAAGCTTCTTTGTGTGGTAGATAGAAACTAATGGAGACATGCCTATGTAGTCAAAATTCTGAGATTAAGGAACTGAATATTCACTCCTAAATGGGACAACTCTATCAATGTTGCCACCATCAAAGCTCAAGGAAAAGAGCAGAAAAATGAAATAGGAAAGGTGTAAAAACACAGGATGGGAAGAATGGCAGTGATGTGCTGGCTTCTGGATATGATGTAGTTATAAAGTCATAGACACACAGTGTCCATGTTTGCCTGCCTAAGACCTATATAAAATGAAGCTAGCCGGTATCTCAGCCTAGGCGAGGTAAATGATCTCTTGACCCCCATCTCTAACTGGAGAGCCATGGACAGTTCATAATTGTTGTGAGAGGAAGAATCATTATTTTTTGAGGATGCTGCCACTTGTGCAATTGCCATAATTCAGTGGATGGCCCCACACCTAAGCACATATGACAAGGAAAGAGAAAACAACAACAACAACAACAACATAAATTTGGAAAAGAGGTCTGTGGGGGAAGTGTAATGAAGGTGGAATAGGAAAACAAGTGTATCTATGATTAAATATCATTGTCCAAGTATATAAAATTCTCAAATATAATGAGTTTTTCTTCTTCTTATGGACTTCCTGTAAATCGACCACACCCCCTGGATGGTCCCACTGAAAAGTATATGGACAGCACAACTTAGGAGCCCAAAGGTTACTAAATAAAAAGTAAAATTGAACACAAGAAATTTGGCATTTTGGAGGTTGGTCAGATATGGAACAGGTTGAGGAAAGAGGGTTGTGATCAAATATATTACATCATATCTTTAACGAATTAAAAGTATAGTTTTAAATTATATGAAAAGTATTAAGCTTCATTGGTAAAGTTTCCTGGGGATAGCTCCTGACACTTCTAGATGGCACAATCTCACAGTAAGCTTCCTCTTCCTCTGGCTCTTCCAATTGTTTTGGCCCCTCTTCTGCAAGTACCTCTGACACTCACATGGAAAATTGAACTGAAGATGTAGGAGTAGGTTCTAGGTTCCAAAGCTATTACATTTTTTTTTTCCCCAGTGGATTTTCTCTAATGGTTTCATTTGTTGCAAACTCAAGTTTCCATAATGCAGGGTGAGGACTACACTTGTCTGTGGGTGTAAGGACAAATATTTCAAATGTAGCTAGGGGTTATGTTGATTTAGTAAAGTAGTAGTGACAGGTTCTCTTCTAATATGCACGATTCCATTAACCATGGGTAGTTGGCTAAGTTTTCAGTATCATGCCTGATTTTCCTCTTGTTTGTTAGTTCTTAATTCCAAGTAGAAAGCTGTTGGTTCTACCTGTAAGACAAATTACTAAATGGTCTTATTAATTTAAAACAAACAACAAAAACAACAACAAAATAAAAACAGAGCCAGATATTGGGGTCAAATATGAGAGATCAGAGGACTAGGATAGGCCACAGTCCACAGCCAACCTCACACTCCTAACCCTCAGCCTCCAGAAAGACCTACTTCCTGTATACCCAGGCCTATATGCCTTTCTGTCCCTGCCCTCCTACTTTCTCTCTCTGCCCAGCTACATCACTTCCTCCTTCTGTCCAGCTCTACTACTTCCTGTCCATCTGCACAGATCTTCAGACCTCAGTGGTTAGTGCTGGGATTAAAGGCATGTGCCACCATGCCTGGCTCTTCACAGTGTGGCCTTGAACTCATAGAGATCCTGTGGATCTCTGCCTCCTGAATGTTAGGATTAAAGATATGTACTACCATTGCCTGACTTCTATATTTACTATAGTGGCTGGCTTTTCCCTCTGATCCTCAGATAAACTTTATTGGGGTATGCAGACAAAATATCACCACATCTACCCAAGTATGGGTACGTATTATTTTGGTATTTGGGGGAATACACGTGAAAATATAAGTTGATCTAAACAAATATTCTATAAAAATAGATTACACATAACCCTGCCTGAGGATTAAGAACATATAAAAAGGAAATCTGGACATTCTTTATCATATACCATTTATTTTCTATGTTTATTAATGTATTAATTTATGAAAATAATTACATGGAATGAAAAAACTTTGGTAAGAATCAAGACATGTAAATCAGGAAATATCTACATTTTTTTTCTGTTTGTGTGTATGTGTTGTGTAGCTGGTGGACACTTGTTAAGTAAACAGTTTATCCTGCATATTAATAGAGTTATGTTGGTCAAATTTTTCTTTTAAGTATGTTAGATTTTGATTCTTCACTCTGCAGAACTGATGTATTCCACTTTTCCCACTTAGGTTTATATCAAGTTGGCAAAAATCAACCAGAACAAGTGCAAAAAATAAGAAATATGACCTTTCTTGCCACAAAAATTCTATGGTAAAAATTGTCTATACATTTGTATTCTGTCAAGATCTTTCAAAATAACTTCAGTAATCTGGTTCATGTCACTCTTTCCTTTAAAAGAATGTCAAAAATTTGACACATGAATTTTCTTTTTCCCTTACAAAATGTTCATTTTCTTAACATGTTTCCATTCATTTCCAAAGGCAGACCACATGCAGGTTCATATTTATGTATAATCAATATAGATTATTATTTGGAAGAATCACTCAGTCAGACTGTAGGAAGAATGATGTCAGATTGTATTAGATATTTAACTTTTATTTTACTCCAACATATGGAAATATAATGTAACCTTATACTGTGATATTTTACTAGGTGAAATGGTAATGTTTCCTAAAGTTTTTTCTATTCCAGCCACTATATAATTGAAAATGAGACGTGTACAGGAGTGAGTAATAAAGGAAAGATATTAACATGTGACACAAAACAAGCACAGACATGATGGAATTATTTCCATGCTTCTTATTGAAATTTCAAATTTTTCTAATGATGTTACAAAGCAACATTCATAAGGTAAGAACTGAATTCCTTTAGTATTATAAACCCTCAAAATAAATAAAAGGGATAACTGAACATCAAAATAGCCAACATTCCCCCACCTTTTCTCGTTATGATCCATATTGCATCCTGGGAAGGAAATGTCTGATACTGAGTACATTACATAATCTACCTGTGACTTAGTAGAGGCTACAACCAGATCACTTCTACAATATAATAACAGCTTTTCCATAGTCAGACAGGCAGAAGGCAGCCACAGAAGCAATGTGGCTAGAATACCAAGCAGGATGAGAGTGACAGAGGTCCAAGAGTACAGTGATCATTCTGAAAACAAAACAAAACAAAACAAAACAAAGCTAATTTTATATTCCTTGGCATATGTGTAAAATATGTTAACACCTGAGCTATGATGAAGTTTTTTCTTCTAATTTGTAATCTCCATTATTTAATTTATATATAAGAAAGTCAATGGTGTTATTCTACATGTATTATCTCATGTGGCTTTGGACATTTTTAATCTTATTGTTCTTTTTTTGACTATGCTATGAGTTTATCATATTGTGTTTTGACATGTTTTGTTTCTGTGTGTATGCCTGTGCATTTCTGTGATTCTTGTGCTTTTTTTATGTTTATTCTGGTTTGTTTGCTGGTGTGAAGGTGGTGAAAATTTGGGAAGCAATGGGGTAGAAACTATGATTTCAATATATTGTATGCATTTTCAATAAAAATAGGTGTCTTTTCCAGTTTTATTTGAACTTATCTTTAAAATGTTTCAGATTATATTTCTTCATTCCTTTTCTTACCTCCAAGTATTCCCATATACCCCCTTCTTCTCTTTCAAAATCTTTGTTTCCTTTTTAATTAGTTGTTATTGCATACTTATATGTATATGAACACAGATGTGGATATATATTTCTGTATTTCTATATATAACCAGGACATGTGGCATCAGTCATAAACAAAGAGTGACAGGCAACAGGAATGCTAAGAGTGAATGAAATGTATTTACCCAGGGACAAGCACACTGATTGATTACCCAATACCTAATACTCATCAGCCCTGAAACCATACACTATTAACATTATGTTAAGAGAAGAATATACTTAGGAATAAATACTGCTAGTATATATGGACAGGAACAAGATCTCCATGTTCATTATTTTAGTTGTAATGATATTTGGGGAGTATAATAGAGTATAAATTTTTATTCATTTTAAAACCATTCACTTGTCAGATTTTTTTATATACATAATACAATTATTTCTCAAGTTTAAGGTCATAGTCAGTAGCCAATCATTCATTTAATGTGTCCTTCTACCCACAGCAATATCCCCTATCATCTGTTCCTGGAGTTATCTCCAGTCCCACATGGGCTGGCAGCCACTCAGACTCAAATAAACACACAGACGCTTGTATCAGTTAAGATATTTGGCCTAATGGCTCAGGTTTCTTGCTATCTAGTTTTCATTTCTTAAAGTAACCCATTTTTTAAAATCTATACCTTGCCACATGGCTCGTGACTTACCGGTATCTTACATCTTGTTTCTCATGGCAGCAGCTGCTACTGTCTCCCTGTCTCAGCATCCCACTTTCCAGAAATCTCCTCTTTCCTTGTCCTGCCTATACTTCCTGCCTGGCTACTGGCCAATAAAAACTTTATTTATCCATCAATCATCCACAACACTTCCCCCTTTCTTTTTGTTTTCAAAAAAGAAGGTTTTAACTTTTATATAGTAAAATTACATAAAACAATTATCAAGCAAGAATTACAGTAATAATATCTAGTCTATTTATAATATCTAGTCTATCTATGTTTGGCAAAATTAAATAAGATATCCTATCTATCCTATATTTGTGAGTCTAAAGTTTCATATCTACCTTATCTTTTATTATAACTAAGGAAATTATAACTAGTTGTCAACTACATCAAAGACCCCAGAAGGATGTAATATTCCCTGAGAAATGGGAGAAGCATGCAAGCAACTTTCAGGTGTCTTGAGAGAGTAGACAGAGACAGCTGGCAGCCTAGATAGTCATCTAAAATTCCTTTGCTAAGTTTGGGCATCTGTCTTCAAACCACAGGCCTAGAGTCCCTCAGTTACTTTTCTCTGTGTCCTGCAGAATGTCTGGCAGTTTCCTCTGCAAAGCAGGAACCCGAAGGGCCATTTTGCCAAGCAAAGTTCAGTGGTCACCTTTTTATGGGTCCTGCATGTCCAGTTCAGTCAAGCAGTCCAGGCAAGAACAGTTTCTTGCCCAAAGGGCTATTTTTGCCAAGAAGAAGATAAACTCCATATATTGTGTCCTCAATGCCCATCCTTTTCACTGAAGTAAATTGGTGCTGCCAGGAGCAGACATGTATCACTCACTGTCCAGAAAGTCTACATTTTTAAAAACATTTTAAATGCCACATTCTGTAGGTCTTTGAAGTGTTTGAAGATTACATATCTATCTGAAATATACTATGTATACCTAGAAAACTTAACTAACATGGTTACAAGTTTAACTAATTATTAATCTGTAATTTTTAATTATCCATTACAATCTATATGAGTTACATAAACCTAATACCTCAAACAAGAGTAGAAATATGTATACAATACAACAAAATAAAGTTTAAACTTCTATCAATAAACTAGAATCCATAGCAATGTAAAATATTTCTGAACAAGTTGTTACTCTTTAAAAGTAGGTTCATTAATCTACTCTTTAATCCTATTATATCTATATCCCCTTTTCTTCTTTAGAAAAAGATTGCATTTATAATCAACATGCTTCAAAGAAAAATACTGTTTTTTTTTTTCTTCTGTCCCACACCAGAGGGCTCTTCTGATATGGGACAGAAGAATCTCTCAACTGTTTTTTTTTGTTTGTTTGTTTTTGTTTTTTGTTTTGTTTTTGTTTTTTTTTTTTTTTTTTTAGCAATATACTTGGGTTTAGAGAAGGAGTGAACCAATTCTATCTCCAAAGCCAGCTTGGTATATTTGGGAATTTGCACGTAGCTTCTCATACTGCTTTCTGCTAGATGAGGGCACTGTATTCTTATGGTGACACAAAGACAATTGTAGGATTATAGGGTAGTCCATGAGGCTGTATTGTCTGAGCCAGTTGCCTTGAAACCATTCTGAATGTTGGATCATCTGGGTCATGGTGTCATCAGAGACCTTTCAGGGGGTCTTGGCAGGTCACACCTGAGGTATCTTAATCTGGAACAAATTCATAGCTTTTTGCTTTCTGTGGAAACAAAAGCAGACAGAACCTCCTTTCTAAAGCAACACATATTTAGATTCAAATTAAGAAGTCAAGGTGCCTTTAAAATATACATATTGGTTTAACTCAGCAGTCTTTACAATCAAATGTCTTTCTGCAGTTAAAAATCCCAAAGACAGCACAATCCAGATTCTCTGTATGATATCCTAGTATACGTGGCTTATTTTTTATGTTACCTTTACTTTTTCTTTAAAGACTTTTTTTAAACTATCTTATTTTTTATATAACCGCATATATTACCTTTTTTTCTCTCTTACAAGCTTATGTACATTTTTACACACATTGTAAACCATTTAGAGGTGAATCCCATCTGAATCTGTCTTATTGTGAATCTATTGCTTTAAACTGCAGCATGTTCTGCCCACCTCAGCTTCGCAACGTGATGGTGGTATGATTACTTCCAGTTCTGGGAATCATGTTCCCACTGACTTTGGGAAGCAGTGGCTCTATGCTTCCGTCTAGCAGTGTGTAGCCAAGAAACCTCTTTTTTTTTTTTTTTTTTAACTAGCAAACTATATCTACCATGCAGCAGCAGCATAATGTACAGCTTAGAGATGTCTCATTCCCGCCATACTGTAAGTCAAGTGTTCTCAACAAGAAACTGCCATATAGTAGCTCAATCATGCAGGCTACAGCTAACTTGAGAGAGAACTAGGAAGCTGTTTTAGCATTTTTTTTTTTTTTTTTTTTTTTTTTTTAGGTTTCAGGTGGAAAATCTTGCCCCATGTTTTGGTGCCATTTGTTGCTGGAGTTATCTCCAGTCCCACCTGGGCTGGCAGCCACTCAGACTCAAATAAACACATAGATGCATATATTATTTAAACCGTTTGGCCTAATGGCTCAGGCTTCTTGCTATCTAGTTTTTAACCGATTTTTAAAAATCTATACCTTGCCATGTGGTTCGTGGCTTACCAGTATCTTTCATCTTGATTCTCATAGCACAGTGTCTTCCTGCCTCAGCCTTCCACTTCCCAGAATTCTCCTCTCTTCTTGTCCTGTCTATACTTCCTGCCTGGATACCGACCAATCAGCACTTTATTTATCAATCATCCACAGCAATAATCTATTATTATCATCTCTTTTTGTTTTGTTTTGTTTAGTTTTTTAGCCTTTGTCCACAGGTGTGCCTGTTTATTTCTGTAGATATTCAAAGTATTTATATCAAAGCTCTCATTTTTTACATGCTTTATAAGTGGAATCTGAATTTAAAAAAGGCATGAAAGTAGAAGGCAGACTATTACAAAAGAGATAAAGAATGAGCTGAAAGGAATGAGGTGACAAGAAATGTTAATAGGGAGGTGACTATTTCCAGGGTGCTTGATATGTATACACGAAAATGTCATAGTAATACTCATTTACTTGGTAACATGAATATATACTATGGCTTTAAAAATATAAAAACACAGAAATGAATGTTCTTATGGCAACAAAGAAAAGGATCAAATATTAGATTCAAGTACTAGTTTTCCTAACAGCAGAGTTCTTACAAGAAAATACTAGCTGGGAAGAATGTCATGGAATCTCCATAGCACTTTAAAGGGAATACACTTGTCAACCAAGAATAATGAAACTTATCTATCAGAAATAAAGTGATAAGGACATTGTTAGAAAAACACAAATTGAGAAAATATATATCTACCAGACCTTCCCTATAAGATATTCTGAAGCAAGTCCTTCAAAATAAAAGAGATGTTATTCAATACTTTATTGGTCAGAATATAGCAATGAAAGTAAAATCGTGACCACTACATTCCTGTACCAATGAGCTCAGGGTATATCAGCTGAGTAATTCATTCAGAAAAAGATGATAATATACACATTGCAATACAAAACTGTCATCAAGGAATGGATCCCGTCACTTTTAGCAACGTGAATGAAACTGGCAAGTATTGTGCTAAGGGAAAGGAGCCAGGAACACATGACAAGCACTGACTGATTTTATTCCCATGTGAAAGGTGAAAAATATGGATCACACAGAAGTGACAAATAGTGTGTCATTACTAGGAACTGGATGGAATTTTGGTAGGTGGTCTGGATGGGTAGGTGGTGCTAGATAATCTCTATAATGCTGTAAGTATGGAATAATGGGTAATTCTAGTCAGAAATCATAAGTCACAATGTTTACAAGAATGCCAAGTCAAATGAAAGTTCATGAATTTTCAATTGGAAATGATTTTTTTAGGTTACTGACTATTTCTGTAACATTCCCACAAATACCTCACCTGCTTTCATCTATGACCAGAGACATTGTATGATTTAAGAGACTTGGGACTATAATTACTCCAAAACTTTGCCAAAATAAATTCCTTTGTTTTTATTTCTAATTATTTAGACATTTTGTCAAAATTGAAATTTGTATAAACATGTTCAATTTTATTCTCTGCTATTAAACTAAATTTAAATAAAACACTTACATAGAAATATTTTAAATGTAATATATACAATATGCTGACTAATATTTACTACTGGCATTTAATGAAGAAATAGTAATTGTTAAGGAATTGTTTTAAGGGGGAGATAGTAAGTGTTATCATCACATACACAAATAATGCTGAGATAATGAAGGGAACATGTTAACTAACTTGAGTTTAGTATTATTTCAGAATGTATTTGTATACCAAGACATTTCATCAACATTAAGAATATCATCATATGCTTGTCAAGTATCACTCAATATGTCTGTGAAAACATAGCTAGAAAGATTGATCAATAGATTTAATCACACAAAGTGGCTCACAAATGCCTGTAACTCCAGCTCCAGAAAGTTATAAGCTTTTCTGACCCCTGTTGATATCTATACTCACATGCACATAACCACCCACATACATCCATACACATAATTGAAATAAATCTTTAAATAAATCAAAATGATAAATAATATAATGCTTTAGTCAGTAATCGACAATCTATTGTGACATAAGGAGGTAAAGCTGCTACTTAGGGTTATGATTTTTTTATGACAAACTTCTGAACTAGAAATCTGTTTGTAGAAAACATTATCTGTGTTATTCTGAAAAAATACTGAACACAGGGAGATTTAATTAAAATTTGCTTCTCAATTACCTCACCTGAAATATTAGTGTTAAGCACAGTACTTAAGTCATGTAATTTTAGTCGTTTTTGCTATTCTGTAATTAGGTCATAATTAGCTAGTGCTATAATAGCAGTTATATTTTTCAAAACACAAAATTATAGAATTGTCTAACTACTTTAACTGGGGACAGAAACTGAGTTTTCTTTCAAACCTACCAAAGGACCATTAATTTGATCTTAAGCACATATATTACTTATAATTTGTACATACTTACTCTCTCTCAACCTACATATTTATTTCATAAAATGATAATTATCTGTAATAAAGACAGAAAACATAAATATTGATATATTTCAAACTCTTCATGCTGTCCTGTTGAACACAGACATATACCACACATTTACAACTAGATGACAGAGTCTGGATTCCATAGACATTACTGAGTCAAGGAAATTGTGACTTGTTTTAGTAGCTTTCCTATTAAAAATGTAAACAAATATAGAAAAGTTGACAAGTAGAACAAAATTCAACACTATAAAATTAACCAATATGGAAAAAATGTCAAAATGTACTTTTATATATAAGATGTATTTATGTGCTGAATAATTTGAACAAATGGATAGGTCAAGAACAAATGGATAGGTCAAGATACGCTGTTGTCAATTCCTTGGACATGTTTTAGATAGTATGGTGCCAGCAAATAGCTTAATGAGAGAAGAAGCTTGCTATGCATGGTGACCCAAGGCCCCAGAACCCACAGAATAGAAGATAGGAACCAAGTCCAACAAGTTGTCGACCATCCCCTTATGTACACTGGCCATCCCCTTATATCCCCTTATACACACACACATACACACACACACACACACACACACACACACACACACACACACACACTCACATACTTATACACACAATATTGTAATAGACATAAAATTAAAATTGACTCCTAATGACTTCTTATTACACTTATAGATCAATGAACCTCTCATCCTTCATCTGAGTAGCTTCTACTTGCAGTAGACAGTGATTAACACAGTTTCCCACAAGTAGCCAAGGTGCAGAAAGTGAAAGACTTCAGAATTCTCATCCCCAAATGGAGCATATATAGCACATCCTGCTCTTGCACAAGGCTCAGGGATCATTACAAAAGAGAGAGCAGAAAGAGTGCATTAGCCTGAAGCAGAGGGTGACTACAAGGACCCATTGTCTTCTGTATATAGCAAGGCAGATATATGCAAGTCTGCATATACAGACTCACAGTGAATGAGACAAGATGTACAAAACCTGTGCAAGCCCAAGCCAGATAAAATACCAACATGGAAGGACAAGTTGGGTGTACAATCCCACCCTTAACTCTGGAGCTTTTGGCAAATGTCATTTCTGGGAGAGAGAGACATTTTTTTTAAGGGTGTAGTCCCTGGCATGTTAACCACTCACAAGTGGAAGACAAGAAATTCAAGAGTGAGCTGGGCAACACAAATTGATCTTTAATTTTTGAAAGAAAAAGAGCACACAAAATTTACTAGGTATGGAAAGGGGGTTGAATATGATCAAAATGCAGTGTGTGGAATTCTCAAAGAAATAATAAAAATAAATAAATGCATTAAAATAAGAAAAGACAATATACTATAAACAAGGTATTCTTTATGATAATATCATTTCTAATATACGAGTTCTAGTATTATTTCCTGTAATAGATAGGTTGTCTTATTTCCCTTTCTGTTGTAGTTAATTCTTTAATTTTGTGCTTTATAAATATATATGTCCTCTGAATTACATACTGTATCATAAAAAGAAAACTTTCTATTATTTTAGTCTAAGAAACATACCTGGTCCCTGTTTGCTTTTTAAGTGGTCTGTGATGCTGAATTTTAATTAATTAAGATTTAATTAACTGCTACGTGTGAGTGTGTGTGTGTGTGTGTGTGTGTGTGTGTGTGTGTGTGTGTGTGTGTGTGTGTTTGAGTTTTGGAGACAGGGTTTCTCTGTGTAGCTTTGGAGTCTTTCCTGGAGCTCGTTCTGTAGACCAGGCTGGCCTTGAACTCACAGAGATCCTCCTGCCTCTGCCTCCCAATGCTGGGATTAAAGGCATGCACCACCATCGCCCTTTGTGTGTGTTTTCTTTGAGACAGTGCTCCATTGTGTGGACCAGGCTGTCCTATAAATCACTATGCTGACTAGGCTGTCCTGAACTCTAACATATAGAGATCTGACTGCCTCTTCCTCCTGCGCTGGCATTAAGGCACTAACAACCACTTCCTGCTGTATATTCCTGGATTAAATATTTTATCTGTGTGAATTCATGTTATGACATTTTCTCAAGGGAGCATTAAATACCAGGCTTCTAATTTAAATGCTATGAAACATCTCCAGGTCTAGTACATGCAAAGCACAAGAGCACTAGGAACACTCTGTGCCACAAAGAAATAAACATGTTGTCACATAAAACAACCAAACAGTGAATAAATCTAATGCTCATGGATGAGTACAGTCCCAAAGGACATGAGGCCTGGCTCTAAATTTTACATTGTTGAAATTAAAAAGAATGCAAGAAAAGAAAAGAAACAAACAAACCAGTAAACAAAAAGAAGTCCAAGCAGGGCAATGCCGTACAGATTGTGACATACCAAGTTGAAAATACACCTTCAAAATGGTAAAAGAACATTATGAAACAAAATACAGTGTTTTTAACAGAAATAATGCTTAGTGTTAAGTATCCAGGGCATAATAAGGGCAGAAATAGCCAATTTTCACCACTGGTGGAATGTTTCACCCAAAATAATCAATTGATGTTTAAACTGCCATGGAGAAGATGAGTTGGAAGGATGATAATCATATGGCTGTCAAGTCTGTCACACATTTTTTTTTCTTATTAGTTACAAAAGGAAACGTTACCCCTAGCATTGAGAAAATCAGACATGTCTTTAACTTCACCATAAAACCAGGTCCCACTGCTGGGTCACAAAATATTCTCTGTGTGGAAATAAAGACAAAAGTGAGTCTCAACAAGCTCTGTAGGCACAGAAATTGGTCCCCTGAAGAACAGAAAGGAGACCTGGGCTCCAGTGGGATCACTTCAATAAAGGAATTTTCTAAACTTCACAGCGAACCTTTAAGAGTACTGTAGCTGAGAAAAATCTTAAAAAGAGGCTTATTTTATCTTAGCCTACTCTGTGTGTCAGAAACTCCTACATGGTTTCAAGTCTGGAACCCCACATATTTTCTTTTTTTTTTTTTTTTTTTTTTTTTTTTTTTTTTTTTTTTTTTAGGCAGGGTTTCTCTGTGTAACTTTGGCACCTTTCCTGGATCTTGCTCTCTAGACCAGGCTGGCCTTGAACTTACAGAGATCTGCCTGGCTCTGCCTCCCAAGTGCTAGGTGCTGAGCAATGATGGAATGATGGTGCACAGAGATTGCACTTTTTGATTGCACAGAGAGGTGGCTGCCTTAAGTCTAATTTCAGAGAAACACAAGGTAAGGAGTTGTATGTGATCGGCAATGTGGGGTGTGACAAATAGGAAGTAGGAATATGAGCATGCACTATTCTACTCTGAGAAATATTTCCTTTGAGATACATTAGAACAATAGGATGTGTCTTCTTCATGGGGGTACCCTAATTAAGTATGCCAGAACCAAGGATGATGATCAAAGATACTTAACACTGTGTTCCAGTACAGACTTTTGTTCTTCCACTTATCCTTGCCCAAGAGATTTCCATGGAAGTTTTAAAAGAACCAAGTATGACTCAAAATTTTGTCTCATTCCTGTGGCATACAATACAAAACATTTCATAGAGCAGTGCCTTATATACACCTATTATGCCAGCTCAACTTGACAAATATCTCAATAGATTAACACCAGCTTTATCAGAGAGTTCTTACAAGTGGAAGTGAGAAGGGAAAGGAACATCTATCTATCTATCTATCTATCTATCTATCTATCTATCTATCTATATCTCCCCACTATTGGCCATCATGGGTCCTCAAACAATCCGATAAGATTACTGTCTCCAATAAGCTTTCTTTGCACAACTAAAGGAAAAGTGGAGGGATAAAATACAAGACATTACACTAATACTTTAAAAAAATTCAATCCTAAAAGTGTGGGGCAGATAATTTCTACCATGTGGGATTGGGTGAAGGACAATAGGCAGACTAAAAAAAATGAGAAATAGGAATCAAGCACAATTGATACAGTTCCCCATCTATCCACAAACCTGAATAAAAGATGATGGAACAGAATATCATAACAGCGATTATACAATAACAAAATGAAAAAAATAAATGAATCCATGTCTCTTGATAAACCTCCAAAAGCAAATAGACTAAATTTTAGAATCAGAACAGCCTGGTGGGAGAATTATAAAGGAAGTTCAAGTGCCATATTTTTGGCAGATGTTTACTACCGCCTACTACTATTGTCTTCTTGTTGTCTCTGCGTGTAATATAATTATCTACCCTTGGTTGTCTGCCTCAGTGAATATTTTTATATGGAAGGTAAAATAAGATTATTATAAGAAAACAGAAATATATATATATATATATATATATATATATATATATATATTGCAAAATAGACTATATGACAAACATAGTTAGAAAAGCCAAAGGTCACTGTATAACTGTCAAGAGAATGCCTTACCAAGAAGACCAGTGGTTTTTAGTCATTTTATCAACAAAATATTATAGCAAGAAACTTAGTAAGGCAAAACAAGTTAATCCCAATGGAGGACTAGGCTCGAGTACACAGACACTGGGGACTCTAATGTTACACTCTCACAGAAGGGTAGAGTGTTCATGTAGAATGAAAATCCAGGAAGAATGATAGAAATTAGAGAATAAATTAACTAAATTTAGTAGACACTAAGAGCACATCTCATCCAGCAGCTGCAGAACATACACTCTTCATCAGCACATGCCTTTTGGTTTTACAATAGACATTTTATTGAGTATAAACCAGTCTTAAGGAATCCAATGAAGAGAAATAATTTTCTTCATCCTTTATGTCCACCATTATTCAACAGAAAGAGAAAGTGGAGAATTTACTCAAACTCATGATTATTGGACAAAGAGTGGATCATTGAAGATGTCTGATGGGGAATTTAAATTTATCTTGGAGGAAATAAATATAAACATATAACCTTTAGAAACATGCACACAAAAAAATTGTAACGAGTACAATTAGTATCAATGCAAGTTCACGTTAAAGGAAAGAAAGGTCTCAGACAAAGAGTGTAAAGTGTCATCTGAGGAACTTAAAAAAGCCAGAACAAAATGGAAGGCTGATAATTATCAGAACTGAAATAGCAAAATAATTGAAGCAAATCATTTTGTAATAGAAGGCAAGGCAATTGGCAAATATTTAGCAGAATTAATGAAAGAAATCACACAAATAATTTCAAATAAAGCAAGAAATATAACAGAGAGGATCGAGATGAGAGTGGCAGGAAAGGAAGGAAATAGTCCAGAGGAAAGACATCAGTCCGGGCTACAGGGTTTAATATCTTATAGCTCCCAGACTGTCCTTCCATTTCAGTTTAATACTCAAGGTCATTTTGGCAGGCTATATTAATGTGCTTGATATTGCCATATATTACTCTTTGTTTTTTTCCCCTGCTTCTTAGTCTTTTCCCAGTGTACATACTAGGGTCTAGTTCAAAAGCTCTGTGTGTGTTTCCTGATCTATAGGGTTGTCAGCTTTCATATGGCAGTATGAGTTTAGCATCTTTTCAGTATACCTTTAACAAAAAATCCATCTCCTTTTCAAAGTTTTTGGTGCCAGTAGTGTCCCACCTCATTACATTCCTTTCTTCAGCAATAATTGCAAATCTGGAGGAATCAATAGGTCATGCTTTACATGAATCCAACAAATAGGTCTGCCCCTTAATTGTGCCTGACTGCCTAGTGCAGGTAAAAAAAAAAAAAAATTCCCTTTACTTGTGGCACTGTCCTCCTAAGAGACAGTTATCCCTTCTTTCCATTTGATTATATTGCTATCACTTACAGAAAATAAGAGCATATGTTTCTTTTCCTAGTTTTATAGCATACTTCTGTGGAAAATCTGCATACCCAAGATTATTCCCTCTGAAGACTATAAGTTCTATGTAAATGTTATTGAAATATCACATACATGTCTACACAAACACACCACCCACATGTACACACAGATGTACACACACACACACACACACACACACACACACACACACACACACGCATGCATGCACAAACACAGAAAATAAGTAAAAAACCATCAATACTAAGAGAATAAACATTGCTTGCAATATTTTAGGAATGAAACTTTGGTATTACACCTGCTGAAGAACCAACCATGCACATCCAAATGATTAAAAGGAAATGTGGGTTCAGAGTAAAAATATTTCACTTAAACAAAGACCTTCATCTCATGGCAGTATCAAAGCTGTATTGACCTGGACATTTTTTTTTTCATTTCTTTACTTTTTAAAAAATTTTTGTTGGACATATGCTTGTCTATGTTAATCATTTTGTACCTACATTTCTTTCCTAGCCTGTGTTTATAAAGCTCCTTAACAATAAGAATAAATTGTGGAAAATCAGGGAGAAATTAAAACTTAACTATGAAAAGACTGGAGGGCAGATGGATAATATTAGTCAATTGTAAGATAATATTCTGTGATTGCTTAAGATTTAAGTATGAAAAACAGTAGGCTATGAATCATAAATATTCAAACTAAGGACTATAATAACTATTTCCTCCTTCTAAATTCTGCCCAGCACTTCAACAGAAATGTCTAAAATTGAATTTCCTAGAATCCACTTGAAATCATACTTCTGGCTGACTTTATAAGTCCAAGGTTTGTACAAATTGACCTTCACTTTAGCTTTTGGATTGAAGTATTTTGCAAAGAATTACTCTTATTACTATGAACATAAGACAAACTATTGGAGACAACATTGGAAATGCTTGCACTTGTAGCCCTTTCATACTTAAGCAAGCTTTAGTATTTCTTTGTTATGAAAATAGCTAGAGAAGTATTTATTTATTTTTTTTCCTTTATTATTAAGTGTTTTAAATTTTACACATCAGCCATGGGTTCGCCTGTCCTCTCCCCTCCCGCCCCACCCCCACTTTCCCCCCAGCCCCTCCCCTCCATTCCCATCTCCTCTAGGACCAAGACTCCCCTGGGGATTCATTTAAACCTGGTGGATTCAGTACAGGCAGGTCCAGTCTCCACCTTCCAGACTGAGCATGTGTCCCTGTGTAAGCCCAAAGTTACAAACAGCCAGCTCATGCACTAAGGACAGGTCCTGGTCCCATAGCCCTGGTCCCTCCCAAACGGTTCGAGCTATTCAATTGTCTCATTTATCCAGAGGGCCTGATCCAGCTGGGGGCTCCACAGCCTTTGGTTCATAATTCATGTGTGTCCATTCCTTTGGCTATTTGTCCCTGTGCTTTTTGCAATCTTAGATTCAACAATTCACGCTCTTGTAGACCCTCCTCTTTCTCGACAGTTGGACACCTGGAGCTCTACCTGGGGCCTGGCTGAGGATCTCTGCATCCACTTCCATCAGTTATTGAATGAGAGTACCAAGATGACTGTTAGGGTGTTTAGTCATCTGATCACCAGACTAGGTCAGATCAGGCTTTCTTTCGACCATTGCCAGCAGACAACAGAGGATATATCATTGTAGATTTCCGGGGACCTCTCCCGCATTCTGCCTATTCCTGTTCTCATGTGGTCTTCATTTATCATGGTCTGTTATTCCTCATTCTCCCTTTGTGTTCTTGATCCAGCTGGGATCTCCTGCTCTCCTAAGCTTTCTTTCCCTCAAATCTTGCCCTTCATTACTCCCACAGTTGTCCAGGTTGTTCATGTAGATCTCATCCATTTCTCTGTCATTGGGTGATCCTTGCGTCTTTCCTAGGGTCCCGTTTTCTAGGTAGCCTCCCTGGATTTGTTTAACAGTCTAGTCATCTTTGTTTTATATCTAGCATCCTCCTATGAGTGACTACATACCATGTTTGTCCTTCTGAGCCTGGGTTACCTCACTCAGGACGATTTTTTCTAGATCCATCCATTTGCCTGCAAACCTCACGATGTCATTGTTTTTCTCTGCTGAGTAGTACTCCATTGTGTATATGTACCATATTTTCTTTATCCATTCTTCAGTTGAAAGGCATCTAGGTTGTTTCCAGGTTCTGGCTATTACAAACAGAGCTGATATGAACATAGCTGAACAAAGGCCCTTGTGGTATGATTGAACATTCCTTGGGCATATGCCCAAGAGTGCTATAGCTGGGTCTTGGGGGAGATGGATTCCCAATTTTCTAAGGAGGTGCCATATTGATTTCCAAAGTGGCTATACAAGCTTGCATTCCCACCAGCAGTGGGGGAGAGTTCCCCTTGCTCCACATCCTCTCCAGCATAAGCTGTCTTCTGTGCTTTTGATCTTTGCCATTCTGACAGGTGTAAGGTGGTATCTCAGAGTCATTTTGATTTGCATTTCCCAGATAAATAGGGATGTTGAGCAATTCCTTAAATGTCTTTCAGCCATTTGAACTTCCTCTGTGGAGAATTCTCTGCTTAGTTATATAGCCCATTTCTTAATTGGACTGTTGGGCATTTTGATGTCTAATTTCTTGATTTCTTCATATATTCTGGATATCAGACCTCTGTCAGATGTGGGGTTGGTGAAGACATTTTCCCATTCTGTAGGCTGTCGCTTTGTCTTGTTGACCATGTCCTTTGCTCTACAAAAGCTTCTCAGTTTCAACAGGTCCCATTGATTGATTGTTTCTCTCAGTGTCTGTGCTACTGGTGTTATATTTAGAAAATGATCTCTTTTTTCAGGGACTTAAAGTTCTTGTCATATAGGTCCTTCACATGCTTAGTTAACATAACCCCAAGGTATTTTAAATCATTTGTGGCTATTGTAAAGGGTGATATATCTCTGATTTCCTTCTCAGACTGTTTGTCTACTATATATAGGAGGGCTACTGATTTTTTTGAGTTGATCTTGTATCCTGCAATGTTGCTGCAGGTTTTTATTAGCGGTATCAGTTCCTTGGTTGAATTTTTGGAGTCACTCATATATACTATCATGTCATCTGCAAATAGGGAGAGCTTGACTTCTTCCTTTCCAATTTGTATCCCCTTAATCTCTTTATGTTGTCTTATAGCTCTGGCTAGAACTTTAAGTACTATATTGAATAAGTAGGGGGAGAGGGGACAGCCTTGCCTTGTTCCTGGTTTTAGTGGTATTGCTTTGAGTTTCTCTCCATTTAATTTGATGTTGGCTGTTGGTTTGCTGTAGATTGCCTTTATTATGTTTAGATATGTTCCCTGTATTCCTGATCGCTCAAAGTCCTTTATCATGAAGGGGTGTTGGATTTTGTCAAATGCCCTTTCTGCATCTAGTGAGATGATCATGTGGTTTTTTTTTCTTTGAGTTTGTTTATATGGTGTATTACATTGACGGACTTTCATATGTTGAACCACCCTTGCATCCCTGGGATGAAGCCTACTTGATCATGGAGGATAATTGTTTTGATGTGTTCTTGGAGTCTGTTTGCCAGAATTTTATTGAGTATTTTTGTATCAATGTTCATGAGGGAGATCGGTCTGTAGTTATCTTTGTTTGTTGCATCTTTGTTTGGTTTAGGAATCAGGGTAATTGTAGCCTCATAGAAGGAGTTTGGTAATATTCATTCTGCTTCTATTGTGTGGAACAATTTAAAGAGTATTGGTATTAAGTCTTCTTTGAAGATCTGGTAGAATTCTGCAGTGAAACCATCATGTCCAGGGCTTTTTTTGGTTGGGAGACTTTTAATGACTGATTCTATCTCCTTGGGGGTTATTGGACTATTTAAATGGTTTATCTGGTCTTGATTTAACTTAGGTATGTGATACATATCCAGAAAATTATCCATTTCTTTTAGATTTTCCAGTTTTGTGGAGTTGAGGCTTTTGAAGTATGACCTGATGATTCTCTGGATTTCCCCATTGTCTGTTGTTATGTCCCCCTTTTCATTTCTGATTTTGTTAATTTGGATTCTCTCTCTCTGTCTTTTGGTTAGTTTAGATAAGGGCTTGTCTATCTTGTTGATCTTCTCAAAGAACCAACTCTTTGTTTCATTAATCCTTTGTATTTTTCTCTTTATTTCTATTTTATTGATTTCAGCTCTCAATTTGATAAGTTCCTGGTGTCTGTTCCTCCTGGGAGACTTTGCTTCTTCCTGTTCAAGGGCTTTCAGGTGTGCTGTCAAGTCACTAGCATGAAATTTCTCCAGCTTCTTTATGTGGGCATTTAGTGCTATGAATTTCCCTCTTAGCACTGCTTTCATAGTGTCCCATATGTTTGGGTTTGTGGTATATTCATTTTCATTCATCTCTAGGAAGTCTTTAATTTCTTTCTTTATTTCTTCCTTAACCCATTGGTGATTCAGTTGAGCATTATTCAGTTTCCATGAGATTGTAGGATTCCTGTAGTTTTTTCTATTGTTGAAATCTAACTTTAAACCATGGTGGTCTGATAGAACACAGGAGGTTATTCTAATTGTTTTGTATCTATTGAGATTTGCTTTGTGGCCATGTATGTGGTCAGTTTTAGAGAAGGTTTCATGGGGTGATGAGAAGAAGGTATATTCTTTTTTGTTTGGGTGGAATGTTCTGTAGATATCGATTAAATCCATTTGAGACACAACATCAGTTAATTCCATTATGTCTCTGTTAAGTTTCAATTTGGCCGATCTGTCCAGAGGTGAAAGTGGGGTGTTGAAGTCTCCCACTATTAATGTGTGGGGTTTTATATGTGATTTAAGCTTTAGTAATGTTTCTTTTACATATGTGGGTGCCCTTGTGTTTGGGGCATAAATGTTCAGAATTGAGACTTCATCTTGGTGGATCTTTCCTGCAATGAGTATCTAATGTCCTTCATCATCTCTTTTGATTGATTTTAGTTTGATGTCTATTTTGCTGGATATTATGATGGCTACATCAGCTTGCTTCTTAAGACCATTTGATTGGAAATTCTTTTCCCAGCCTTTTATTCTTAGGAAGTGTCTGTCTTTGAATTTGAGGTGTGAGAGAAGTATTTTTGACCTTAAAAATGCTTGTGATATAAAGAACCACACAGTAATCATTAAACTATCAAATTCAAGTGAGCCCAAATAAACCTTACAGTTTATTAGTTTCTTTACCTTAGAATAATAATTATATTTATATTTGCTTTACTGAATATCTTTTAGGGCAATCTAACAAATACATTTCAATAGTTAGTTATTTAGAGCTTAATTTAGAAAACAAAGCCTATGAAAATCTGAAGGGTTATACATGCTGTAACCTAACTTAATATTTGTCAAGAAGGACTGTGCTAGGTTTCTTTCAGTGTGATACACACACACACACACACACACACACACACACACACACACCTCAAAGTAAACATCTTTAAAGAAAGAAATATATTTGGGCTCATGTTTTCAAATTCTTTAATGTATGGTAAGATAGATCCATTTCTTATACTTATGAAGAGGAAGAGCATCTTGAAATTATGACAGGGAAAACACAGGAAATGTATGGTACTTACTGCACATGATCTGAAGAAAGAGGAAGGAGCATCACAGAAAAAATATAAACTTCAATGGCATACTACCACTAACCTAACTCCTCTCCAGGTAGATACTGACCTTCATTGATCCCCAAGCAGCTAAAAATCATTCATCTTTAAAAATCAGGGATTGTTTAAACTATGCATATGGTTAGAATCCTCATGTTCAAATAAGTTCCCAAAGAACACATGTGATCACTGTTGGTTAGAAGATGGTGTTTGAAGCCGAAGAGATTCTGAGCTAAACTATAATAGGATCAATTGTTCTTTTAAAAGATTATTTCCTTTTTGTTTTTAATATGTGTGTGTGTGTGTGTGTGTGTGTGTGTGTGTGTGTGTGTGTGTGGTGGTGGTGATGGTGGTGGTGGTGATTGAGTGCTGGTACTACAGCTGTGCCAGAAAAAAGCAAATTCCCTGCAGCAGCTTTTAGAGTCTTTGGTGTTTTGAAAGAGAATAGTTACTGTAAGCTCACATATTTACACGTGTATTCCCCATTTGGTGAACTGTTTAGGAAGGATTAATAGATGTGGTCTTCCCTGGCCAAGTAGAAGAGATACTGCTGGTGAGCTCTGGTGTTGCAAAGGCCCAAGCATTCTGTCTCTGTCTCTGTCTCTCTGTATCTCTTCCTGTCTTTCTCTCTCCTGCCTGAAGATCAGGGTCTAAAGATCTCAGCTACATCTCCAGCACAACAGCTGCCTACTTGCACTCTGTGATGATGATCTGCTTCTGCATGAGGATAATGAACTAAGCCTCTGAAAGTGTAAACAAGCTCCTAGTCAAATGATTCATTTCATAAAAGTTGCCTTGACCATGGTTTCTCCCCATAACAATAGAACACAAAGATAGAGGCCATTGTGAGCTGTCTGATATGAGTACAGGGAATATTACTTCATTCCTCTGCAAAAGTCAACAAACACTCTTCATTATTGGTTTTCTACACCTGATTCTAACTAACGTTTAATTTCAAAGTCAATACCTCACAAGAAAGGTTTCTTTTCCTCAATCTAGTAAGTCTCAATAAATAATTTGGTAATACATTTAGGTATGATATTTCTGGCATAAAATGTCTTTAAAGTACCTTGCAAAATTTGTATTCTATAGCTATTTCCCTCACACACACATACACACACACACACACACACACACACACACACACACACACAAACACAAATGCACATACACTTTAATTAAGTTTATTCCTTGACAATACTAAACCTGTATATAATGCATTCTGTGACTCTCAGCTGATACCTTTACTTATCTTCTCCCCCACACACAACAGAAAATATTACTATCAACCTTAATCTGAAGAATATCTCTTTCTAGTTGAATGGCAGTAAATAGAGACCCACAGCTCTTAAAAGTACTAAGAATAAGTAAGAGTTAAATTCTCAGCCTCAAGCAGGATATTTCTACCACCCACACTAAGGTTTAGGAAAAAAACATGCTGGTGAGTGCAGAAAAATAGGTAAGACCTAGAAGACAGGGAGAGAAACTTCTTGATGTGTCACAGACCTTCCAATCCCAATTTAACATAGCCACCATGGTTTGTAAAATGGGTCTGTTGACTATTAGGTGTGATGGTATTCAGAAAGCACTACCTATCACTGCAGAAATGTTGCCTGCGGGTTGGTTCTAAGAAATGGGAGGGGATTGTCTTCATTTGTGTACCCATTGGTGACTTAAGAAATGGGAGGGGATTGTCTTCATTTGTGTACCCATTGGTGACTCAACCATGCTCCCATGCATGGTTCCAAAATAATGACCACACAAATGTCCCTTGTTAAAATCAGTGGGAAAAAAATGATATTAATTTGGGAAAGAAAATTATAGGAAGGGGGATAATACAAGAATGGTAGAAAGAAAAGTAATACCTTCCAAGTGATAACCACTTATCAAATTATTATAATGGGAAATCCTGCAACATAAAATAAAACAAGTAATACTTCATCTATTATTTTATTTCTCATCTCTAAGTCTAATTGCGGGATGAAAGATGAATTCAGTTTTAAAAAATCAGTAGAAAAGTTGGACAGCAATTCATAATAAAGACAAAATAACAAAACATACTGTTTTGACAGTGTTTAATAGAAGCAAAACTTTTAAATCTATTAATATTGTTAAGTTTATATCAAGTGTAATGAAAAGTATGTTGGAATATAAAAGGGATTATTGAATATGTTTCTTAAACTTTATTTGAATAGTTAATCTCCAGGATATTCATAATTAATGATTCATTGACTTCAAGGTTACTAAATGAAAGTGCTCACTATGTGATTTTTTTAAGTGGTAGTTTACAAACTAATAGAAAGTGTGTTTAATTAGTATTTTCACAGCTAATTTATATTTCCTTCATTAAAGAAGTATTCTGAGTAACTAGTGTCATGACAGAGCAGGAGATTGAAAAAGCAGCATCCTAAAGACCCACAAATGTTTGCAGAATTTGAAGTTTCATGATTCATAGACAAATGTTAAACATTTGAGAATTTAGTAGTTCTCATTATTTATATTCATTAACATTTTGAGTGATCCCTTATTGCTCCTTTAAAGTTTTATTGAAAAATATATTTTGATACAATATATTCTGATTATAGTTACATCTTCCCCAAGTCCTCTCAGATCGTCCTTAGCCATCCACATCCATACCTCTACAACCTTTCTTGCTTTCCCACTGGAATCATGCAGAAATGTTTAAAAAGAAGGAAGAAATAAGAAAAGAAAAAATAAAATAAAAACAAATAGCACAAAACAAAGAAAGATAAAAATGAACAGAAAAAAGAAACAGAGCCAAAGAACAAGCAAAAGAAATATATATAGACAAAATAATTTTAAAAAGTATTTAGACATTTGGTTAGCATGCCTTAAAAAAATAGCTTAACATCAAATCTTAGTTTCATCAACTGTTGCTGTGATAACAAAGATAAAACCTAGACAAGAGAAACTCAAAGAAGGAAGTGTTTACTGTGGTCCTCAGACTCAGGCAATAATTCATCAAGCCATTGAAATCACAGAAGCTAGAACATCAAGGCCCATTTGCATTGCATCCACAGCGTGGAGGCAGAGTGAGAATGCTTGCACATCGCTCATTTTCCTTTTTTGATATAGTTCAAATTCCAAGCCAGGGAATGATGTCACCATAGTAAAGGGATATTTCCATCTTTCCTCAGCTTACCTAATTAAGTTAATCCTCCACTGGGATGCCCATAAGCTTCTCTGTTAGGTGATTTTTTAGATCTCAAGTGGAGATTTAAAGATGCTGTCCCATTCACTATTGCATTATAGCAGAAAAAGAGTCGTTAAATAAAATTTGTAGTAGCAAGGCTCTGGTGTATACATGTAATTCAGCATTTTTTTTTTTTTTTGGCATGTGTAAAATGCCCTGGTTCTCATCCAAAACACAAAAGTTAATAGAAAAATTAATTAGTTGATTAGCTAATATTACAATGTGTAAAGAGTGTGTTTTGTAATGAGTTTCCTAAACAAGTCCCCAGAGACTAAACCCAAATGCTATGACTCAGAATAAGGTTTAATACCAGCCACCCCTAACTCTGTTTTTTATCTAAAGAAGTCAGAAATGGCCTCACATTTGGCACCAGATATAAGGCAAATTGCTAAATGGTCTTATTAATAAAATTCCTGGAGCCAGAATTTGGGGTGAAAACTGAGAGAGCAGAGGAATAGGACAAGCCTCAGCCAACCTCACCTTACCGACTCCTCGGCTTCCAAAGTGGCTTTCTGTCCCTGCCATCTCACTTCCTCTTTTTGCACAGCTACATCACTTCTTTCTGCCCAGCTCTGTCACTTCCTGTCTGTCTGCACAGTCCTCCAGGCCTCTATGGTAAACTAGTGTTGGAATTAAAGGCTTGTGCCAACATGCCTGGCTCTGTTGTTGGTGTGGCCTGGAACTCACAGAGATCCAGATGGATCTCTGACTCCTGAAAGCTAGGATTAAAGGTGGCGTGTGCTACCATTGCCTGACTTCTATGTTTAACACTGTGGCTGGCTTTTTCCTTTGATCTTCAGATAAGCTTTCTTGGGGTGCACAAATAAAATATAACCATAGTTAATTGATCCGATATTTTTTGTCATTGTCATTATCTTGTCCTTTATCTGTTTATAAAACCAAGACTCCTGTTAAACTATTTGGGACTCACCCTGTTTTATAAAATGAACTAGTGGTGAGTGATTCTATTTCAAATAAAAACCTATTAAGAATCTCAGGGTAAAAAAAAAATGCTAGGAGTTTGTCTTTAGACTGAGGGAAAACAACATAAGGTTGAATGTCAGCAAGTCCTGATCTCATCAGCAGCACAGCCAGCTGGCAGTCACAGATCAAGACTGTTCCAGGGTTATAAGGAAACAGTATGTATCAACTCTGTTTCTCTACTCTAAGTAAGAGGCGCATTTGTCCTCTTTGCCTCCTGGTATCACACTGGAGAAGTCGAACCTCCATGATTGTGAGGGTGATGAGGATAAGTACATGCTGTCAAATAGTGTAATAACAGAACCTAGAGGCATTTCTGTTATGACAGAATGTCTCCGCAATAAGGCTATGCCACACAGTCTCCAAAAGCAGTAACAGTGTTCAGCAAAGCCACTTTTCAGTAAGGACATAAATCTGCCCTTCAAAAATCAAGAATGACTGTATAATTTACGATATATGCTACAAAATGAAAATACACAAACCTTTAAAAAAATTAAAGATTTCAGAGTTCCACAGTAATAGAGGAGAGCATTGAGGTAAGCATCAGGGATGAAGTGCTGTGCAACTGCATAGATCACACGTTTATGATACAGCTTGACCATGGCCTATTGAAACTGATCCAAGCTAGGTGATCTTTCTGGAGGATAAACAGCAGCCCTTGGGCATGAGTTCTATGATGATGCTAGTTGCTTAGAGGGAGACCATTTTAATAAAGGAAATACTTGCAAATTAGATAAAGAATGCTGATTTATATACTTCCTATTTGTTCTTAAACTACTATTTCTTAAAAATAGTTACAGATTTACCCTTCCCTTAAACAATCTTGATATCAATGAACTGAAAATGAGAAGGCCCTAAAGCAATTAACTGATTAGATTTCCAAGCAACAAAATATACCTATATACATTTTGCACACACATTATCTTTTGTCTGGGAAGAAAGGCAGTTCTCCCTCTCTCAGTAGCCTTTAATTATATGCAGCCCTGCATCTAGAGGAAGTGCCTTGTGATATTTCCCCATCCACATTGACATGTGAGTTGGTATTGTGCAGCTCTTCTTTAAGGAATTTCATATGTGGTGATTCCCTGCCATATATAAGTTTCTTTAGGAATGTGTACTCTGATAAGTTAAAGAATACCAAGTGGTGACAAAATGCAGGTACACACAAGCAACACTAAACGAACTGGGAAATTTGTATTTTCTACAGCACACACACACACAAACACACACACATGTGTGTCATATATTGATAATTAAAGGAGAGAAGAGAAAAGGTTATTAATTTGAGATTTGAGGAGATAAAGAAGGTTTAGAAGAAAGAGGAAAAAGGATGGAAATGATGTAAAACATAACACTTACATATTCAATTCTCAAAAATATTTCGGTCATCATCATTGTCTGTGTTATTTCTGAAAAATTTTAGTAAATTTGAGGGGGAGTAGAGGGCTTAAAATAAGACGATTTGCTTTGGGACCCATGCCTAATTCAAAACTTTTTGTATCCAGCCTTTTCCATGTTGTATACAGTTCAATTAGAATACTAGCAATAGTGGAGAGGGTGCCAGAACTGGTTTACTGCAGTAACCAGATCGGTGAATATTCTATCATCATAGAGCCTTTCTCCAGCAACTGGTGGAAGCAGATGCAGAGATTCACAGTCAAATACCAGACCAAGCTCCAGGAGTCCACTCAAAGACAGAGAAGAGGGATTCTATGAGCAATGGAATCAAGATCATGAGTGGGATAACCTACAGAGACAACCAAACCATACTAGTGAGAACTCATGAAATTCAGATAAACAGCCATGGAGCCTGCATGGGATTGGCCTAGGCCCTCTGTATAGTGGAACAGTTGTATAGTTCATAGGCCTTCTAGTAGTAGGATCAGAATCCATCCTTGGTGTATGAGCTGGCTTTTTGGAGTCCACTAACTATGGTGGAACACCTCCCACAGCCTTGAGGCAGGGGGAGGGGCTTGGACATGTCTCTACTGAATTTATCAGGCTTTGCTGACTCCCCAAGGGAGGACTTACCTTCTTGTAGGAGGAAATGGGAGGTGGGTTGGGAAGGAGATGATGGAGGGGTAGGAGGAGGGCAAAGGGGGATCTCTGATTGGTATGTAAAATGAATAAAAAAATTTCTTAATAAAAAAAAAATCAAATGTTACAAAAAATCCTGAATATGTACCTATCATAAAATTGTAATATATTAACATATTTGTTCAAGAAAAAATAAAACACATCTTGTTTGGAAATATATATGGAATTTAAAGAACATTTTAAATGATAGACAAAATTTTGCCTTGGTATTTTATTTCATTTACTATTAATTATCTATTCCCTAATTTGTGTATCTTGTGTAGTGACTTAATCATTATTTAATATTGTAAATACCTTCCAAAATAAAATACCATTGAATTAACTGATTTAATTTTTTTCATAATCACAAACTCCATTATATTTTGTGATTTAAAAGTTCATTCGATAGTTTCTATTAATCTTAAAAACAATTTTATAATGCATTGTACAATAGTATTAAAATTCAGTTTGAGATAATTTAAAGCTGTCTATCCTTCATCAAGAATGCAATAACATCAAAATACTGTTCGATTACTTGAATGCATCATGCACACTCATATGCTGTCTTCACAGACGTAACAAGTGGAACTGTAGACATATTCTGAATTCTTTCCTTAATGTCAAATAACTTTCCCTCTCAAAAACCAAATTCCTGTTTGATTGCTTCCTTATTGAGAGCATATTGAATACACTGGTTCAGTTATAGAATTTTCAGTTCTATTTAGCTTGAAAGAGAACCTCCTAGAATTTTAGAATCTTTATATCAAGAAATGTTATTAATTTTGGTACCATGTGGTTTACACTTGTTTTCCAAATTGCAAAAGCATTACACTCCAAGATCTCAACCTATGTAACTTCATAGGAAAAATTAAAAACTAAAAAAAAAAAAAAATCATAAGCTTACTTGCATAGGTTTGAGATGAATGGAAGGAAGATATTGTCAACATCCATAGAGCAACATAGTTAAGAACACATGATAAATTTTGTTTCCAGCTATTTAGATGATACAGTAAAGCAGATGAGAAATTTCTCACAAATGCTTTTCACTATCAGCAAGTCTGTGAACTTTTAAAAACAATATTATTAGTAAAATCCATTCATGTCTTTTGATTGCAATTGTCTTTGTTATTTTGTCCATATCATTGTTTAATAAAGCTTTGCATATTCATAGGTTTTGAATGTGGTGCAGAGTCCTTTTATGATAACTAAATGTTAAAGCTCATTGTTTTCTTTCTATATGAGGTTACATCACATTGCTTGATTATCTTTCTGTTCAGTCTGAGATACAAAAGCTCAAGGAATTCTATTCCTACATTATATGTGGGATAAGTTATTCTGTCGATTATTCTAAGGAAAGATGATTCAAAAGTAAAACAAATCAAAGTTCAAACAATTTTTGAAGACATGTGGTGTAATAATATGAATAAAGACACTAACATTCAAGTGAAGTATCATTTCTGAAATACTCAAAAAGCTTTAAGACATAAATTAATATTTACAATTAAAATTTTGTTGAATTTATTCTACATTCTACAGTAAGTTAACAACCAAAATAAAGAACCACATCTAATGCAAATATATAGTACAAGTATCAACATATTTTCCATTTATTGAAAATATAGAAAGTGCTACCGTAGAAAGACCATCTGGACATGATAGTGATATTATTATGATGAATATTTATTTATATCCCTATTTGAACTATCTTCTTCCTTACCTGCTATGAATGAATAATATAATGTGACATTACTAACAATTTTAAAACGGTAATGATAACTATGGTCTGCTCCTCTCACTCTGGGTGGAAGGGACTAAGTAGATACTTCTTAACATTGTAAATGGTTTTTCTTATATGTCCCTAAAAAGGAACATGCCCAGTTATAACTACAGAGTTGGACACACCATCATCATAATCTCTGCTGCAGTCCTTCACGTCAGTCTGCTGTCTTGAAAGTCAGTGACACTTCCTCTTTCTGCTCGACTGATTTCAAAAACACTAATGACTGTACAGAAGTACTGACTCTCCATTCTCATGATGCTGGCCCTCCTGAGTGCACCAGATTGTCACTGCATGTTTTGGCAAACTCAGTATGTCAAATCTCTGCTGGGCTTGCTCAAGAGTAGACTCATGCTCATACTCAACATATGGTGACAAACAGAACTTTCAAAGCAGTGTAATGGAACACACACACACACACACACACACACACACACACACACACACACTCTTGTTTCTGCTTTTACCTGTATTCTCATGAATTTATATTAGGAGTCTTAGGATTGGGATTAACTTGTGACAAAGGCAAACGAATCCTTTTCTCACACTGCACATGTTTTTCAATGTTTAGGACATCTTAGGATCAGCCATCAGATAATTTATGATGTTTAAATTGGATCAGTCTACTTGATATGGACATAGCAAAATTCATTTCAATTTGAACATGATTAGAACTGAATGTCATGGCAAAATACTTCAGTTCTAGCTATTTGGAAAGCTGAGACAATAGATCACACAAAAAAAGGTTGTTATTAGTCGTGACAACATATTAAGAGGCAATTTTTTCCATTGCACCTGGACCTGCCTAGGCTCAGTGACTCTGCCTAGGCTCTGCTGACTCCCCATGGGAAATCTTGATTTGGGAGATGTGGAGATTGGGGTGATAGGGGAGAGAGGGCTGGGAGGTGGGAGGAGGGAGGAGGTGGGATCTGTGGGTGGTATGTAGAGTGAGTAGAAAATTTCTCAATAAAGAAAAATGAAAAATGTCTCAATTTTCATAAATTAAAAATAAAATGATTAGGAAGATTACTTTTCACTTTCAATTCATTCTTATACTCTATGATATGATAGAGGATTAAATATTACTAGCAAGGTGCTATTGCTCAATGTTTTGTTTTATTTACATTTAAAAATCCAAAGATGGAACTAAAGCCTATGAAGATTCAATAAAGTTAAATGATACACAAATGTAGTGGATAGCCATCCCAGCCTTGGTCTTGAAGTTCCAACCCCCATTGAGGCTTCGGTAGTGGTCACGCCCACAAGGTAGGGCTGAGGGAGGAAGCTGAAGACCCAGGATTGAGAAGAGAGGTCTCTCTTGGTTCTGGGACCCTGGACACTGGAGGTAGACAGAGCAGAGTTCTCCAGAGAACACTGCCTGACTGTGCCATACCTTTCCTAGACCCTGCAACCTATCCCTTCTTTTGTAACTTACCCCACAAAATAAACCTCCCTTTTAACTACATGGAGTGGCCTAAATAATTTCACCAATATCTGGTGCCCAACATGGGCCACAAACCCATGACCCTGAGATTAAGAGTCTCATGCTCTATTGACTGAGCCTAGACAGTTATAATTTCCTCAGTTATGATAAAAGATAAGTTAGTTATAAAACCTTAGACTCACAAATATAAGATAGACAGGATATCTTCTTTAATGTTGTAACTGTAATTCTTGCTTGATAACTGTTTTGTTATCTGAAATTTTATTATATAAAAGTTAAAACCTTGCTTTTTGAAAGAAAAAAAAGAAAAGGGGAAGTGCTGTGGGATGTTCTGTATGTCAAATGTGTTGCTCTGATTGGTTAAAATAAATAAAGTGCTAATTTGCCAGTAGCCTGGCAGCAAGGATAGGGTAGGCGAGACAAGGAGGAGAATTCTGGGAAGTAAAGGCAGGGAGGGAGACACTGCCAGCCACCACCATGACAAGGGAGATGTAAGGCAATGGTAAGCCACAAGCCACATGACAAAGTATGGATTAATAGAAACGGGTTAATTTAAGATAAAGGAAGTAGATAAAAAGAAGCCTGCCATGGCCATACAGTTTATAAGTAATATAAGTCTTTGTGTGCTTACTTGGTAGGGTCTGAGCGACTGTGGGACTGGCAGGTGAGAGAGATTTGTCCTGACTGTGGACCAGGCAGGAAAACTCTAACTACACACAAATGTCTTTAAATAACATATATGCCATGATATATATCTTAATATTACAGATTAAATTATCAAGTTAAAGAATAACACCCCTCAAGCATTTTGGTCACAACATTCATGACTCATATGCAGGTTTTTGAAAGTCAAGGCCAGACCTTGTTTCAGATAGATAGATAAATTATTAATTAATTAATTAGTTAATTAATTAATTCCTCCAGAAAGATAGCAGTTGAATATTTCTACAATCATTTTACAAATACTTCTCTATATTTGTATGCCTGGATAGATTTAGGAAATAATGGTCAGAACATAAATACTTCCCCCATGATTTTCTCTATCTTCTTTCCATGATGGAACATAAAAGGACATGTGCAGATGGGCAGGAAAATAATTTCTTTGGGAATTCACTTCTCTTAAGCTAATCATAATTTGTATTCAAAGCATATTGTTGCAGAAGTTAATTCCCATATAAGACCCTGGGCTTAAGGGAGAGGAGGGCAAAATAATAAACAAACAAAATCACCTAAGGATGTTTTTAAAAGCCACATTATAACCTACTTATTTACATCATTCTCTATCTGTCTGTCCTTCTTGTGTCTGTCAGATGTGTGTGTGAGTGGATGGGTATTACTTTACTTAAGGGATAATACTCTTCAAAGAAGCCATACTTTGCCAAATAAAACATTAGATATGTCTTGCTTACTGAGCAGGGGAATTTGATAAGCCCCAAGCAATTTAATCTATTGTTATTGCTTTGGGTGGCCCATGGAACTTAACTGTAAGACTATTGTTGAAGACACCACACAGTTTGGTCATAGAACATGGAGAACTTCACCACAGAGGTCAAGCTCCGTGGTACCAGAAGGTCCTATGCAGGCTGCTGAGAGAGAGAAATTATCAACAAGTGTTAAACAGTTGTGAAAACTACAGACTACAACAATGACTATCTTGAAATTATATGACTATTGGCGCAATAGTGGTTTCAACGTTATAATGATAACCAACTGCCTCATGATGGTTATTACGCTGTCCGAAAACCTATGCCTGATGAGCTTGTAGGCCCTAGATGTGAACCTACTACTTTTACTTTGTTATTAGCTATATAACACAGCTCACTGGTGTAGTTCTCAATCATAATCAGATAAATTTCTTTAAGTATATTGGGCAGCCACTATGCTGGCTCATTTTATGTCAACTTGAAAAAAGTTGTAGTCATCGGTGAAGAAGAAACTCAGTTGAGTAAAAAATGTCTCCATGGGATCTAGCTATAGGCCAGCCAGTAGAGTACTTTCTTAATTACAGATTGATGTTGTAAGGCCCAGTCCATTGAGGCTGTTGTCACTACTGGGCTTGAAGGATTGAGTGCTAATAAGAAAGCAGACAAAACAAGTCAGTAAAGCAGCAGTATTCCATGGTTCTGCATTAAGCTCCTATATCTAAGATCCTGCCCAGTATGAGTTTCTACCCTGAATTCTTTCAGTGATGAATACCGATTTGAAATTGTAGACAGGATATTTTCTCCTCCTGTTGCTTTTTGTAATGATACTTTATCAATGATCCTAACTAAGTCATTGATGCAGAAATTGACAACTGGAGCCAGACAAACAAATAATAAGCATTTGTACAGAGCTCACACACAAATGGGGTGTCTGCACATAGCCCCTTTCCACAAGGCTCAAGGGGTACCATGAAAGAGAGGGTAGAAGAGCTGTGAAAGCCAAAGGTCTGAGAGGAATAGGGCGAGATGATGTCTTCTCAACAGGATAGTTTGAAGAGAGAGAGATACAGTTTTCTTTAAGAGTGCGAACTCCCATAACTTAACTGAGCTCCAGCACTATTTGAACTCTAGGTTATAAAACAAACCAAATGGCATGATCTTGAGTGGAATATTAGGACTGAGCTGTGGTTCTAGGGGGATTTAGGGAGAAAAGAAAGTTATGGATATGATGAAGATCCATTCTATAAAATTCTCAAAGATTGAATCAAAAAATACTATTTTTTTCCAGAGCTGAGGACTGAACCCAGGGCCTTGCACTTGCTAGGCAAGTGCTCTACCATTGAACTAAATCCCCAACCCCTAAAAATACTATTTTAAGAAAGAAATACTAGAAAGATCTTTGAGTTGAAATAGACAATAATTGTTTAGTTCAGAATTTATGAAATTGGAGATCAGAATAAGAGGAAAGGCTATGAGTCATCAATGTAGAAACTGTTCTCAGTTACTAAACTGAATAAATTTTCAATAATTAATATTTTAATTATATTTATAATAACATGAATGTGGTGATATTGTATTCCCAATATATTGTGCACCTTAATAAACTTATCTGGGGTCAGAGAACAGGACAGCCACTAGACAGACACAAAGGGCAGAAAATGGTGGCACACACACATACACACACACACACACAGACACACACACACACACACACACACACCCCTTTAATCCTATCATTTAGGAGGTAGAGATCCATCCAGATCATGGTGAGTTCAAGGCTACACTGGAAACCACCAGGTATGTTGACAACACACCTTTAATCCCAGGAAGTGATGGCAGGAAACAGAAAGGTAGATAAGACATGAGGACCAGGAACTAGGGTCTTTTATGCCTTTTAAACCTTTAGGCATTTTAGCTCAGTTCATCTGAGATCCATTTCGATGAGGAAACAAAATTAGCTGAGAAGTTGGCAAGGTGAGGTAGGCTTTAACTTGTTCTGCTTCTCTGATCTATCAGCGTTCACCCTAATATCTGGACCCAGGTTTGTTTTTATTAATAAGACCTTTTAAGATTCGTGTTACACAT
Organism: Onychomys torridus; assembly: GCF_903995425.1. Lineage (NCBI taxonomy): Eukaryota > Metazoa > Chordata > Mammalia > Rodentia > Cricetidae > Onychomys > Onychomys torridus. Next base: position 22,815,695 of record NC_050460.1, on the reverse strand, counting down.
GACTCCAGTTTACCACTCATTATTCTCACAGCATAAAGAAGAATCATACTCAAGTCAGAATTATAGTTACTAATACTTTGTTTTACTTCTTAGCAAATTTTGGATTTGAACAGCTACTTAATTCTTAAATATCACAAATTCTTAATCTATTTTAATTTTAAATATTATTGTGCTGGGTGGTTGGTGGTGCACGCCTTTAATCCCCACACTTGGGAGGCAGAGGCAGGTGGATCTCTGTGAGTTTGAGGTCAGCCCCTTTTACAAAGCGATATCCAGGACAGGCACGAAAAATACACAGAGAAACCCTGACTCAAAAAACAAACAAACAAACAAACAAACAAACAAACATTAATGTATTTGTTTGTGGAGGGAGACTAAATGCACACCTAAGTGCAGTACCAACGAAGGCTGGAGGCAACTCTACCTTGGCCCTCTGCCATAGGAGTCCACAAAGTTTACCAGTAAGACGTTTTCCCCAGACCCACTTTTCCATCTATAAATTATATATCACCTCATGTATCTTATAGGGTATTTGTAAAAATGTAAATTTTAAAAAATGTTTATGAGTAAATGTTGTTGAGCAGAAAAATCAATGTAGTTTTTTTAAAATTTTTTATTTGTGTTTTAATTTTACATATCAGCCTTGGCTTTCTCTGTCCTCCCCCCTCCCGCCCCCACCCCCCCAGCCCCCCAGCCCAGCCCCTCTCCTCCATTCCCATCTCCTCCAGGACCAAGACTCCCCTGGGGATTCATTTAAACCTGGTGGATTCAGTACAGGCAGGTCCAGTCCCCTCCTTCCAGGATGAGCTAAGTGTCCCTGTGTAAGCCCCAGGTTCCAAACAGCCAGCTCATGCACTAAGGACAGGTCCAGGTCCCACAGCCTGGGTGCCTCCCAAACAGTCCAAGCCACTCAACTGTCTCACTTATCCAGAGGGCCGGATCCAGCTGGGGCTCCACAGCCTTTGGTTCATAATTCATGTCCTTCCATTCGTCTGGCCTTTCGTCCTGTGCTTTTTCCAATCCTGGGCTCAACAATTCATGCTATCCATAGTCCCTCCTCCTTCTCGACAACTGGACACACGGAGCTCCACCTGGGGCCTGGCTGAGGATCTCTGCATCCACTTCCATCAGTCACTGGCTGAGAGTTCCAGCCTGACCGTCGACCACTGCCAGCAGTCTACAGAGGATGCACCAATGTGGATCAATGTAGTTTTATTTTCCTTTCAAATTTCAAATAAATACCTGGGGGCAACTTTATTACAATATGCATCCTCTTAGTGTGATGTCTAGATTTCAACATAATGTTCCAGTTGTGATCTGTTTAGAATATATATGCTTTAGACCTCGATCCATTATTTTAATAACAATTACTATATGAATTCAGTGATAAAAGAATTTATGGCCTTCATTTGAATTTTATTTAAAGATATCATAAGATTTTTTTACATTAGATACTTTATAAAATAGCCAAAATGTAACTAAAAATTAAAAAAAATATATTGATCTAGGTTACATACTATTTACTTAGTTTTACCAACTACTTCTAGTTGTAAAGACATTTTATGACATTTTCTGTTTGTAGCATTTTACAACTGTGTGCCATTTATAATTCCTTTTGTAAAGCTAAACAAAAATATGTTAAGAAACATGTGAAGGAAGATCTCTGTCCTTTAGAAATTGATATCCAAACAACAGCTATATTATCCATACTGATTATCCATTTAATTCAATTATCAATTTTCTTAGTTACAGTCATTATTTACATATCCATTATGCCATTTCTCAAAGCTTTCATTGTATATTTTATTGGACAATTGAATACAAAATTTGAGCAAGCTTGGAAATGTGAAAATCAAATGAGGAATATTCTTGCCACATTTTACCTTATGTATGGAAAACTACCTTGCAAGAATGGGCTCATTTCTCTCATACCAGTTCTAAATCCGAGTTTCAGTGTATGCGTTTTGAAGAAATAGCTGATGACCTCCCACTTTCAACTCTATGAACCCTGAGCTAATCCAGAGTATCACCAGCAAGCTTCAACAAGTAGCACCAGCAGCTTTCCCCTCCCAACTCCAACTCACTGATAAAAAAGAAACTAGAGACAAGAGCATGTGAGAGTTCTGTATTCTGACAAACACTCCTGAGAACTAAATTAATTACATTTATCCAGACATAAAAACCAATGTTAAATATGTATATTTGCGTACAAAATGCTTTTTAGCCAAAATAGTAGCATTGTAAATCATAAATGATACAGGGTTTCTGGGGATACATTGCCACGAATGATGGGAGCCTATGGGTCTGTAGAAGAAATCCATGTGCAAAGACTAGTTCCTAAAAGACATTAAACCTACAATAATAGTATATGAGATGCTGTTAATCTAGCCTCCAGGATTTCAATGTGATTGTGAAAAGGTAAAAAATGATTTGGTCTGTGTCTTAGGGTTTCCTCCTGCTGTGAAGAGACACCATGACCATGGTAACTCTTATAAAAGAAAGCATTTAATTGGGGATGGCTTACAGTTTCATAGGTTAAGTTCATTAATGTCGTGGCAGGAAACAAGGCAGCATACAGGTAGATATGGTTGTAACACAAATTGCTAAATGGTTTTATTAATAAAAAACCCAGAGCCAGATATTGGGATAAAAGCTGAAAGATTAGAAGTAGAAAATGCAAACCACTAGTTCTTACCCTACAAAATTCTCAGCCTCCAGAGAGTGAGTTCCTGTTTCCTCATGCCTTAGGTATGTTTCTCTGTCCTGCCATATTTCTTCCTGGGATGAAAGGAATGTGTGCTCCCCAGTACTGCTATTAAAGGAGTGTGGCACCACTGCCTGGCTGTTTCCAATATCACCTTTGTGGTGGTATTGTGTTCCCCAAAATATTGTGCACCCTAATAAATTTATCTGGGAGAACAGACAGCCACTAGATACAGAGCCAAAAATGGTGGCTAGAAAATGGGTCAGAGCAAGCCATAGCAGAAGCTGGGCATTGATGGTGCATGCCTTTAATCCCAGCACTTGGGAGGCAGAGCTAGGCAGATCTCTGTGTGTTCAAGGATACAGGCAGCATGGAGACACATGCCTTTAATACCAGGGAGTAATGGCAGAAAGAGAAAGATATATAAGGTGTAAGGGCCAGAAACTAGCAGCATTTGGCTGGTTAAGCATTCAGGCTTTCCAGCAGCAGTTCAGCTGAGAGCCATTGGGATGAGGACACAGAAGCTTGCAGTCTGAGGAAACAAGACCAGCTGAGGAACTGGCGAAGTCAGGAAACTGTGGCTTGTTTTGCTGCTCTGATCTTCCAGCATTCACCCCAATAACTGGTCTCAGATTTGATTTTATTAATAAGACCACTTAATATTCCTGCTACAGGCCTTGAAATCACAGAGATCAGGACAGATCTCTATCCCCTGAGTGATAGGATTAAGAGTTTGTGCCAACATTGTCTGGCCTCTATGTCTAATCTAGTGGCTGGCTCTGTCCACTAATCCCCACATAAGTTTATTAGGTTATACAATATATCACCACACATGGTGCTGGAGAAGAAGCTAAGAGTTCTACATCTTGTTCTGAAGGCAGCAGAAGTAAAGACTGAGTCTCACACTGGGAATAGATTGAGTATATGAAACCTCAAAAGCCCAATGCCACATTGACACACTAACTCAGGCAAGGCCACACCTCCTAATAGTGCCATACCCTACTGTCCAAGCATTAAACTTCTGAGTCAAAGGAGCCATAATTAAGCAATTTACCATATCCCACTTCTTGGCCACCATTAAGCTTGTAGCCATAACAATGCAAAATGCACTTAGTCCAACTTCAAAATTTCCCCATTCTCTATAAAATTATAGTCTAAAATTCAAGGTCTCTTCTGAGATTCATACAATATTTTAGCTGAAATCCCTTATAAAATCAAACTTAAAAAGAAGATCACATACTTCCAACACATAATGGCAAAGGATACTCATTACCTGATGTCAAAACTTTCTTCAGATCTCTAACTTCTTTCAGCCTCGTTGACTGCAACCAACTTTTTTCTCTTATGTTGTTCTACTCCCTGTTAGCAGCAGGTATCACATGATTCTGGAACCTCCACAGATTTCCAAGCAATTCAGGATTCAACTTCACATAATGGCCTCTCTGGGCCTCCATGCAGGGACACCCATGTCACACACCTGGCTCCAGTGGCATCCCTTGATTGTGGAGGGAGGTTCCATAACTCTTTTCTTCTGTCCCTGACTCTAAAGCCAGAGCCACATGGCTGAAGATGTCAAGTTCTTTGCAGCCCAAGCTGTAATATGGCTCCTTGTTCATTTATATCTTCATCAGCTTTCTGATTTCTGTGGTTTCCTTCACTGCCTAAGCTTGGCTCTCCTGGGACTTGCTCTGTAGACCATGCTGGCCTCAAACTTGGATATCTTCCAGCCTCTGCCTCCTGAGTACTAGGACTAAAGGAATACACTACATCCAGCTCTCAGCTTTTCTTTAATTGACTTTCAAAAGTTGGAAACTTAACTGCATGGGATGAGGTCACCATTCCCTTTATTCCATTTCTTAATATGTATCTCTCCTTGAACATAGTATTTAGCTTCATCCCACTACCTGGTGCTTCTTTTCTCCTAAATGTGTACATTTTGTATTTTACTTGCTTGTTCTTTTTCATTATAAATCTTCATAAGAGTCAGCACTAGTGGTCACATGACAGAATCTATACTAATTTTTATAATGGAAAACATTTAATTAAGTCTGGATTACAGTTTCAGAGGTTTGGTACATTATTATCATGATGTAGATGGCAGCATGTAGGCAGGCATGTTGCTGGAGAAGGAGCTTAGAGTTCTGTATTTTGATCTGCAGGAAGCAAAAATGAAGACTGAGTCTAGTACTGGGTAGTAGATGTAATTTGACCATTTAAGTCCTCAATGTCCACCTCTACACTGATGTACTTCCAATATGGCCACAGCTCATAATAGTGTCACTCTCCATGGACCAAGCATTCAAACAAATTAGTCAATTGGGACCATACCTATTCAAACCAAAGCAGTCAGTGTCATGTATATATGAAGAATATTTCTGCTAAATGGAGCAGTAAGAATGAATGTACTGCAGATTGAAAGATATTAAGCATTTAGTGAACTATTTATCTGCTCATTAGATTGGTAATACAATACAAACTTAGACACTGATGATAAAAGGCTTGAAATGACAACTCGGTGGTCATCATCTACTTCATTGTGCACCAGAGTACAAGAGAGCTTGTAAGTCCTCCAACTTCAAAGAATGTTGAAGCAAGGCATTATTTTTATATAATATGTTGATATTTATGTGTGGACAGTTATGTTAGTAGATTCAATCATCTATGATTTATAAAAAGTGGGTCTTTACAGTTTAAGAGATTAATTAATTAATTTTTATTAATAAATGTGAGAATCAGAGATACTCTCTGGTAGGCTGGGATATAAATAGCAATTCTTCATGTTCTCATTGTGTAAGGATTATATATTCATATTACTTGTTGGGTGCTCATGCATCCTTCCCAGGGAAGGTGAGTGGTCCATTTTTCCAGGCACAAGGATATTGGGGTGGTCTATTTGGCTTGCTTTAGGAAAATGTGACTTGAAGAACAAGAGTGTAATTGTTAATTCAGGCATACTTTAGTGGTTTGACCTGCTCCTTGAGGCTCCATTCATTTCTTGATATATCTCAAGTAGTTAAGTTTTCCAAAGAGAAAAAATGAAATAATTTTAAAGAAAGGAAAAAAAATAATGTCCTTGAGTACAGTGCATGTCAACCAAAGTCTGGAGGTGTATCTATGAACATAGAGGTCATACCTGGTCTGCATGACTGTGGAAGTAGGTATCAAAGTTAGCTTAACTTTGTTACCTATAATTTTGACAGCATCACGAAGCAAATATATTACCCTTTTACATCAATAGATAGGCTTTGTAGACACTGTTTCTAGGACTAATCAAATATAAGTGATCATTTTTCTCTACAAATTTTAAGCACACAGCATAGATACGATTTATTATGCTTCTTGGGAAACTTAAATTAATGACTTAAATTGTGCATATTAGGATAATGAGAACCACCTATAGGAAGCAATATGATCTTTTTGCCTATTTAAACATATTTTAATGTGTTCTTGTGCAATGATTAGAAAATCCATTCTACTTATACAAGATTGTCAATTTCTCCCCTGCTTGCCTATATTTGTGGTGTGCTTTGCTATTCCTTTTTAGCACATTTGGATGACATAGGATATTTTCCACCCATAAATATGCATGGTTATGCTATGTAATAATGGGATGGCTGTAGACCAGGTATTCTTTTCCTCTTCTTAATCTTACAGCTTTCTTGTTAGAAACTTAAGGATCTCTTCTCCATGAAACTTGATTACTGTTTGTCAATTTCTATTTTGTAAAAAAAAAAAAAAAATTAACAAAACTGGCCACTTTGATAATTTTATCTGCATAACCATAAACCTAGTGAATTTAAGACACATTTAATATAAGTGCTTATATTAATTAGCTATATACTTAATTGAATGAGAAAAGAAATTAAATCAGTAAACATTTGTTTTGATAGAGAAACTATAACACAGGTAAAATTAATAGAGAAATTTGATAAAAATAAATGTTATGATAAATTTTTTCAAAAATCTGAGCATAATTTCATTAATATGTACCTGTAAATATTGGGCAATATATCCCAGTAATTTCTGTTTTTTCACCCTGGGCAAACATCAGCTAACAGAAAACAGAGATCACACTTAAGGGTACTTCCTTGTCCTTACTGGGGTGCCAAAAGTGTAAAAAAACCCATGAAAACATTTACAAACTATGACATATCAGTTACTTTTAGAATCAAATAACAGAATATCTGACAGAGAAATCTTTTTTTTTTAATTTCTATTCATGTTACATAACAACCACAGATTCCCCTCTCATCCCCTTCCCCTCCAACTCATCACGCCACCCCTTCCTCTGTAAAGGTAAGGCCTCCCATGGGGAGTCAGCAGAGGCTGGTACACTCAGTTGAGGCAGGTCCAAGCTCCTCCCCCCTGCATCAAAGGCTGTGCTAGGTGAACCACCATAGTTTTGGGGTCCAAAAAGCCAGCTCATACACCAGGGAGAGATCCTGATCCCCCTGCCAGGAAGAAAACATCTATTTAGGCTTACAGTGTGGCTGGCTATCATATGGTTATTCATATTTTGGGAGGTATGATGAAGAATACATCTCTAGCTAACTGGAGTACATGCAAGCTGCGCAAGAAAGAGAGGAACTGGCATTGAAAAAGAACAGAGAGGTCCTGGGGCTAGTATAGCCTTCACACTGCCATTCAGAGTAAATCTGCTTTCATCAAGCAAGACCCCTCTGCCCCCAAAATAGGTCCTATATGCCCCACCCCAATAGCAAATTAGACACCATACATTCAGAAATTAAGCCTCCCATGGATATTTCATACTATCAATCTAAATAGGCATTCATACCATATGTAAAAGGGGAAACTATCTCCATCTTTCAGTTTGTCATTTCTTCTTCAACGTGAGGTGAGATTTATTGTGACTTATCAGTTAGTAGCTTCTAAAGTTGTGTTTATAGCCGGGCGGTGGTGGCACATGCCTTTTAATCCTAGCACTTGGGAGGCAGAGCCAGGCAGATCTCTGTGAGTTTGAGGCCAGCCCGGTATACAGAGCGAGTTCCAGGACCGGAACCAGAACTACTTGGAGAAACCCTGTCTCAAAAAACCAAAAAAAAAAAAAAAAAGGTTGTGTTTATATTCATGTATAGTTTATGCACTTTAATCTAATCTCTATCCTTGCAATTCTGAATAGGAAGATTTCCATGAATTTAAGACAAGCTTAAGTTTCATGATATGTACTAGACTAGCCAGTATTACATGATATTAATCTTTCTAGAACTGGCTAACAAACAAACTCACAGACAAATATCAAACCACATGAAAAATGTGACTATAATTGCACAGTTTCAACTGAAATTCACAACGTCAGGGCAGTAAAAGAAACTTAAATTAGGCCTGTTTGCTGGATGATACAAACTGCTTGAAGATACAATGGAAAAAAGAAAAAATAATTCAACAATATTGAAACTAATGAAACAGAATCTCGATTCAAAATTCCTTATAACTTCTATGTTAAAGAAAATTACTGAGTAGCTCATAATATATGTGAAACTAAATAATTAAGAATAAAGTTGTTTTACTGAATTTAAGTATTTCCATATTTAAAATTATAAAACAGTGATGAAATGAGTTATATAATTGACTTTTGTGGACTTGAAGGTCTAAAAGTTTTTAAAATGTCTGTATCATCCAAAATAGCCTATATATTTAATCTGATATCCAACAAAATCCCAACCTTATTCCTCACACATCAGACATAGAAAAGCTTTATAACTTTTGTAAAACTTTAATCCTTAGCGATCACAGATGATAGTATATTCTGTACTCAACAAAACATTTCCAGGAAACAAATAGATTAAATATGAAAAAATATTAGAGTAGATTCCTACTTAGGAGAAATACATATAAATGGACAAAAGATATGTGCAGACTAATCCACAACAAATGAAAAAAAAATCAGTTTGCCTTGTGGTCTCTACTTCCAGTCAGAATGACCATTTAAAAACCAAATAAACAAATGTTGTCATGAAAATGGAGAAGTGCACTGTTTATAAACTTTTAGTGGGAATTTAACAGTATGGTCAGTCCAGTAACTAGTGTGGTTTCTCAAATAATTAATACAGCTTCCATCTAATTCAGGAATTACTACTGGGTTTTTAATCAAAGGAAATTAACCAATAGGACAAACACAAAGCTACATTTCATTATTCACAGAAGTACTATTCCAAAAAGATTTTTTAAAAAGGAGCAAAGTAAGTATGCACCAGATGATGGACACATAGTAAAAATATGTGGCATATGCAGAATGTACTGTTATATATTCATAAAATCCAGGTATACTATTATTTCTATAAATATTTTTGAAACTGAAGTCTATTATGCAATGTGAAATATCAGACACAGATAGACTAATGCTGTGATATATTTCAAAAGTAGAATCTGAACCAATGATTATGTTGTAGAAATACAAAATAAGAGTAACAGTTACCAGAACCTGGGGAAGGTGGACTTACAAGTTGAGAAATACTGAACAAAGAACACAGCATTAGATAGAATGAATTCTAGTGTCCTGTTGTTTCATTGAGTTACATGAGTGGTGATTTGAAAGTAAACAGTCAACATAAGAAGTGGCACTCTTAGGAGGTGTGGCTTTGTTGGGGTAGAGCTGTGGCTTTGTTGGAGGAAGTGTGTCACTGTGGGCATGGGGGATGAGCTTTGAGGTCTCTTTTGTTCAAGCTATACTCAGTGTGACAGACAGTTGCTTCTGCTGTTGGCAGATCAAAATGTAGAATTCGCAGTTCCTTCTCCAGTGCCACGTCTGCCTGCGTGCCACCATTGCCACCTGCCATGAAGATAATGGACTAAACCCCTGAACTGTAAACTAGCTCAAATTAAATATTTTCCTTTATTAGAGTTGCCATGGTCATGATGTCCCTTCACAGCAATAGAAAGCCTTAACTAAGATACAATGTAATATTTTCTATGTTTTCTGTAGATAAAAGTGTAGATATTGAATGCTTTAAAGAAATAATTTTGAAGTGATGGGAATGCTACATATTGTTCAGAAGTTCTAGAATTCTATTATGCTTAAATGAAAATGTAAGTATAATTTCAGATAAAGAGTAATATGGATTGTAAACACCACATAAATATTTAGTAATGAGACTAGAGTACCAACTCCTGTAACTACTTAGGCAGCACACTATCACACAAACCTACACCCACACCCTCATATCAGCACATCTTTTTTCAGTCTTTTCCATTGGGACTTGTCATATAAATGTATGACAGGATAAAACATGGAGATTAATATTAAATGGAAAAGTTCATGCAGATGCAAGCAATGAAATATCTAGCAGACACTAAGTGAGTGTAGGCAATGTATATGTGGCATCAGTGAAGAAAAGGAAATAGTTTGCTGATATTACATCGATGAAACTGAAAACTTGAAAAAGAACAAGTCACAAATCAGAAAACATACATGATTGGTTTTCTTTATGTACTTGAAAATATATTCAACTCATTTTAGCTACATATAAGCAATTGTAAAGTGTTAAGTGATGTAACGTGTTTTGATATATGCACATGGGTGTAATATTTATCTCATGTGAAAAATAATTACCTTCATGTCAACTTGATACAATCTAGGATCATCTGGAAAAACAGAACCTCAGTTGAAAAATCTCCTCCACCATATTGGCTTGTGGCCAATGTCTATGAGAAATTACCTTGACTGGTAATTGATAAGGATGGGTTTAACCTTCTATGGGAAGCGCCATCCCCAGTCAGGTGGGACTGGGCTGTGTAAGACAGCTAGTTGAACATGACCCAATTAGCAAGACAGTAATGTAGTTAGAGTTTTCCTGCCTGGCCTGCAGTCAGGACAAATCTCTCTCACCCGCCAGTCCCACAGTCGCTCAGACCCAACCAAGAAAGCACACAAAAACTTATATTGTTTAGAAACTGTATGGCCGTGGCAGGCTGCTTGTTATCTACCTTTTCTATCTTAAATTAACCCATTTCTGTTAGTCTATACTTTGCCACATGGCTTGTGGCTTACCAGTGTCTTTACATGTTGCTTTCCATGGTGGCGGCTGGTGGTGTCTCTCCCCAGCCTTCTACTTCCCAGAATCATTAAGCAGTGTTCTTATATAATTTCTATTTCAGAATCTTGCCTTGAGTTTCTGAATACAATTCTTTTTTTTAGATTTGTTATGCATACAGTGTTCTGTCTGCAGGCCCGAAGAGAGCACCAGATCTCACTACAGATGGTTGTGAGCCACCACATGGTTGCTGGGAATAGAACTCAGGACCTAAGGATGAGTAGCCAATGCTCTTAACCACTGAGCCATCTCTCCAGCCTCCTGAATACATTTCTTAGCAATGGCATTGGACCTGGAATAGTGAAGTGAAATAAGTTCTTTCATTCTCAAGTTGCTTTATCAAAGCAACAGAATGACACAGGATATTCTTCATTAATATTTCTGTGGTGAAAACATTCAAACTCTTCTCTTGTAGACATTTGAAATGTATAGCATATTATTGTTATCTCTAGCATCAAATTACAACAGAATTGTCTCAGGGATATTTATGAATGTCCCCTTTTGTACTATGTACAAATTCCATGAAAATTTTAATTACATGATATCTAGCAAGATGTTTTTAATGTTCAATTTGATCACATTTTGCTGTCCGTCATCTATTTAACCATGTATCATCTATCATTTGTCTTTCACGTTATGTATTTATGTATGTATGTATGTATGTATGTATCTATGTATGTGTGTTGGTATGTGTCTATCTATCTATTTGTCTATCTATCTATCTATCTATCTATCTATCTATTATCTCTCTATCAACTTTCATCTATCTAGCACCTATTGATCAATCAATATACAATTTTCTATATGTTCTTTTACTTTGGTTTTCTGTATACTTAATAATCTCATTCATTTATAATCAAAGACATGACTATCATAGGCCTTTGTCTAGGCTAAACAGAAAACCATCATCTAGTAGACATCTAGTGTGATGAAGCAGAACAAATCAACACATCCTGCTGGAAATTTTTTGTCATAGACAGCTCCACTCAATATTCACATTTTAATATGCACTTTATATATATATATATATATATATATATAGCCCATGATTTAAGGAAATAAAAGTGCTAGAATCTATAACCTTTTCACAAAACCTGTGTGTTTTGTAGAACTTTCTCAAGAATGATCACAAACCAATTGTCTACACAGTATAGGGAGCTAGAATTCCTTGATCAAAATGTAATGCTATATTTTCATCAAAGGTTTGGGAGATAATCATTACTTGCCTCTTCTTACATATGTTGTAACTCAAACCCCTTGGTTTATGACTACCTAACGAGTCTTTGTCTCTATCTACCCATGATTTTTTATGTGTTTTATTTTTTGCCTTGTCTCTTGGTATTTGAAAACCAATCATCAATTTGCAGCTAATGTAATCTATTGTTGTTTTATTTTTATAGTTTTATCTAATACCCTTTCTTCAAGTAAGGTAATGTTTTGAGGTTCCAGGTAATGTGAATTTGGGCAATTCTGTTGACCATGACAACTAACCAACTGGTTTTACCACTTTTTCATATTCTATACTAGCCTCTTGCTTCTGTCTTTGTAATAATGTAATATTAAAAAATTGGGAAATGTTCCTTCTCAGTATGTCATTCTCTTAATTTTGTCTTGTTTCCTATCTATCTCCCCAACCTAATCACTGAATGGACCTCATATTTTATACCAATAACCACAGGTTCCAAGATAACAACTCTAATTTGCCCAATAATACTGTAGCTATACTTTGCAAGTATACTTCTTTATTTTCCAAGAAAAAAATATAAACTTTTTCTCAAAATTATTTCTCCTTCCTTCCTTTTAATCATTACCAGCTTTTAGTTTATGCTGTCTCATACAGCATCATGGTTCACTTTTTATTTCATGTAAGCATATAATGTGCTTTCTTTCATATAAGCAACTTTCTGCTCTTTCCTTTACCAGATTTATCTTTCATTCTTGTTTTATCTTCTATTTTCAGCCTACTTATTTTCCTCCACTAATGTATTATTTTCAACATAGAAGTATTGGTTAATGATTTTTAAGTTTAGTGGTTCATTATATTTCCTTTCAATTTGTCAATTTCCATTTTCCTTTAATTATAAATTCACTAATATATGATTACCATTACCACATTGTACTCTTTTCTTCCATTTTCCTCTTAAATTCTTTGGATTCAATGTTTTTGTCCTCCACTCCACCTAAACACAGACACGATGGTCAGTCTTTGAACATTATTTTTGTCAAGGGTTGCATTTCTAACATCTAGGGTACATGTTTGAGGAAACGAAGGTGTAGGATGGAATTGGCCTTTCTTGTTAAGAGCTCACAATGTATATATAGAACATTTAATAGATTTTTTTTTAAAAATACATAGAATCTTACTATCCTTGACATTATAGAACTGTAGTACATTCTGTTCTACCCAAACCACCAGTCTGATCAATATATGATTAAAATCATCATGATAAACCAAAACACACAAGAAAATCGTCTTAAAACTAAACTGTTCTACACACTCAATAATTCACTATAGGCTTAGTTTAACACATGCGCTATTTCTTTGAACATTTATATAATAACACATCAACTAAAATTTCATTCAAAATGCTTTCAGATTTTTCTTTATTTTATTTTTTATTTGATTTTTCTTCTTGCAGAGCAACTATTTAAGGTACATGCACATATTTCAAACATTCTCAAATTTATTCAGAAAACAAACATGCTTGTTATTATCTTTCAGATTTGAAAATAAAGTGATTTAATTAACAGCTAATATTTTGATATGATCATATAATCCGAGAGCATGTTATATTTCCATTGAATACCTCCTAAATCACATTAGGAAAATGTGACTGTAACAGTGAACTGTCATTTTAAATAATGAACAGTGTTTAAAAATATGTTGACAAGCACCTAGAGCTTATGTTTTACTATTCAGTTTGGTGCCAAAATGTATTTTCAAAGGGTAAATCCTGAACTGCAGAGATAGTTGTCAGTATGTGACGAAAATGTTCACTTTATTAATCTCACAATTACTTCTGAGTGAAAGAAAACTCGAACACCTCTTTGGTGGTTCTGTTGTTACTGTTTTGACTTTTACCTTTTTACAGAAATCTTTTGGAAGTTGAGATTCATTCATTTAACAGAAGAGTGAAATTCTCTAAAGAGCATTCCTAAAATAGCATAGTCATAACTTTTCTATGAAAACAGTGATGTCACCTGTAATTTTCCCTTGAGAAAAGAATAATGTTCTGAAATTATGAATATGAAACCAGTTCATTTTAATAGAGTAACTAAAGCAGAAAACAATATAAAATAATGTTTTTCCTACGCCAAACAAACACATTTCTCAAAAGATTATTTAAAAGATTATTTAACCTGATGGAAAGGTCCCAAGTCATAGCTAAATGTAGTTAAATTAAAAACAGAAAACCTGAACAGAAAATTCAGAGTCAAAATTTCTGTAGAGACTATCACTTACTTATCTCTGGTTAAATATATTCTGTGTCTCTGGAATGAAATAGCAATCCCTTTCATAGTGTTAAGATTATATCAGGATGGCTAAGCAATGCTACTTTATTTATTGTACCTTTTCTTAATATTTGTCAATATTTTTGTTTCCAGTCATATGTGTACCTTTAAGAAAGATAACAAAAAGAGGCCAGTCATTTTTTACTTCCATATACAATGGGTTGTTTCACCTTTTCAAATCATATAATATCTTGAAATGAATGATTAAATTGTTTTATTTGTTTTAGTGTATATTCATCTTTAAGTACATACAATGGTCATGGGGTGTAGAAGAGTAGTTAAAATATAGTTTGCTTGCCATACACCAGACTGACTCAAGAGGATTGCTGATTCCTTGAGGAGTTTATAGCTGAATGGGACATTAAATGACAGAGCCTACCCAGAGAAGGCTGATCCCTTAAAAAGCAAGACAACTATGGCTGGTCATAGTGATAAAAATAGTACTAACATGATGATCATTTTTTCTATTTCAGCTAAAATAGAAAAACAGACTCTGGTTCCTACATAGTTACTAAAGCATACTGAAGGTATTTTATTTATTTATTTTTTAAATTTTTTTCCCTTCCCCATGACCCTTAGCTTTTATTTGTTCCTATTCATGCTCTGTGAAGCATAACAAAATGCCAAATATTTATGATGCTACTTGAAAGATAAGATTAGAGAAGTTTATGTTGTTGCTTTTGTTCGTTTGTTTATGAGGACCAATGAAGCTGATGCTTGTGGAGTTTTGACATAGTAGAAGAGAGCAGAGTCAGTCCTTTGGAGGAGAGTCCTCAGCATATTCAACCAGGTATCTAGGTTGTGAGTCATCTGGCTTAGGTATCGCTTTATGCTAGCAACTGAGTCACAGGCACACCTCCTTGATCACAGCTAGGCAGAGCAGATTCTCTTCATCATTCTGGTCTCAGACATATCCAGGTAAGTTTTGGTGAAGAGGAAGTAGGCTTTAACTGAGTGCCACCTTCCTCTACTGGAATGAGCTCAGAGCACTTTTGATGCTCATAGAATTAAAAAAAAAAAAAAAAAGGAATAACACTTCAGCAAAATGAAAACCCAGTGCTGTGGCACTGAAGGTATTTTAGAAGTATATACTTAAATTCTATAGAGTAAAAAGAGTGTTTAAAGTCATTTCTAGAAATGAAACTATTGAGGCCTACAGTAGTCTTACCATTAATAATGTTCTCAATGGTAATGACATCTTTCATTTGGAAACTGTTATTTTTTCCAAAATGACTTGAAATTCTGCATTATTTACTACATGTATAAGTTGAATGTTTGCAGAACTGTTACCTCAAAATAAAAAGGAGATGGGGCCTTCTAGATTCTAATGAGATAGAGTTTAATAACTATGGTAAACATTTTTATATAATGATCAAAGTTCTAAGAATCTTTCATATTTACATAAACCCTCAGAATTATGCCAATCTTATTATAGAAATCAACACTACTGAGGTTTGTGCATCATCAGCTGTAGATGGTGCAGGGATAAGGGGACCAGGCTCAGCATACCATTTATCCACAGAAAGGGAGGAAACTACTGCTAACATCATTGTCATCCTTCTTGCACACCTATGGATTTCTACATGTGATCTCTTCTGTACCAACAGTGCAGGTTCAATAGGGACATCAGGATTAACAGTGAATCTATGCCAATTCCATACAATAAATTCAAATAATTTCTTTCCAATGTATTTTTCTAAAGAGAACTTAAACTGAAAACAATATTTCATGCAATAGCAATCTATATAGTGCTTTAAATTTTGGTATTTAAAAAGTCAAACTTCAATTTTACAGTTGATTCAAATTCAACTCATTCTATCTATATTTTAATTTATGGTTTCATCAGGTAAAAACTTTTGTATGATTATATAAATATTAAAACATAAAATATAGTACATATATATCAATAAAACATTTGTATAATTATATAAATCTTAAACTATGTATATATCAAACACATCTATGTGTACAATCATATGATAGAAAAGTAAAATAAGATTAATTAAACATTTGATGTGAATAAGTTTTAACCAAAACATTAAAGTGAGAAAATAAGCAAAAATATTAAATAGATTCCATTATAGTTTTTAAAACAATTTTTAGCTAGAATCAATAGTAAATGCAAAATAAGACAGAAAATTACAACATACATCATCAAAAACTAATGTGAGACCACGTACCACGGATGAGGTCGTAATACTGGCATCTGGGAGACAAAGGAGACAGCACCAGAGCAAGCAATGGGCTGCAGGAGAGTAAATGTAGATGCCCTTACCCTTGATGCTGAAGTGACAGCATGACAGTTTGAAATGGCTTTTAGGAGTTTTCATCACTTGAAAAATCAGAGGAGTTATTAGAGAAAGGAAGAATAATGAAACAAGGAGGCAAACACACAATTACCAGAAACAAACAAATTAGAATTCCTATGATTAATTTGATTGTTTATTTTTTTAAACTTGGTTATAAATTTTGTGAGACTCAAACATAATTCTGGACTTTTATCTGCAAGAGGGAAATGTTTACTAACAATAATTTAGCTTTCTTTGCTTAACATACACTAATGAGTTTTTTGATATTTGAAATTAAATATTAACTGGTTTAGATATAAGTTGTTATCATTCTTTAAAATATAAAATGTATGCAAATAATTATAAAAATTAAATATCAATGAAAAATAACTGATTTGCAATGCTTATCAGTAAAAATGATAGAAACAGTAGCAATAGTGGTCCACTTCTTAAACTGAAGCAGCATGGGCTAGGCTACAGCAGGAAAATCAGGAATTGGAAGCAGTCTGACCTAGCTATGAAATATGAGGTCACCTTGAAATACACAGCAAGACTCTGTGACAAACAAACAAACAAACAAACAAACAAAAACTGGTGACTGGACTCAAGCTTCTCTGTTTTATTTTTTCCTCACCATTTCAGCTGTTCATGAGGTGTTTCACATTTTGTGTCCTGGCTTTCTATAAAGTACATTTATCCTCTGATGTCTTCTTGGCAAGGCAGGTGACTATGACCTGTAATGTGTGGAGATATGAGAGTATCTTTAATGATGATAGACACAGGAGCCCATTGGCCATGCTTCCCAGTCAGCACACCTATATCCTCATATGACTAAGTTTTCTCTGTGACATTTCCTAATGATACTACCACTTCCATCTAAGAGTAGTGAGGAGGGAAAAATAGAGGTAGACAGGCCAACGTTCCACACAGAGCTAGATTGCACAATTGTTATATTATATGGGAAGCTGTTTGCAGTATTAAACTATAGAATGTAATTTAAAACAAGAAAAAGGCTTTATAGTGTTTTTGCAATAATGAAGTGTAAAATAGTAGAGATTATTTGCATCTTAATTGGTTATTTGATTATTCCATAATGGAGTATATGCTGAAATACACATAATGCAAATTAAGTATGCACTAAAAGTTTGTGGTTTGTGTTGATTGCAAACCAA
Source organism: Onychomys torridus (assembly GCF_903995425.1). Lineage (NCBI taxonomy): Eukaryota > Metazoa > Chordata > Mammalia > Rodentia > Cricetidae > Onychomys > Onychomys torridus. The sequence goes on along the minus strand of NC_050460.1, from coordinate 22,797,967 downwards.
AATAAGCAAAATAAAAAACAGCATGTACATGCATCCAATGTGCTTATAACCCAAAGAGAGGGAGACAAGAAAAGTACATCCAATGTACTTATAATATTAAGCCTTATCAGTTTCTAAGCACAATTCCGATACTGAATGTTTCATGGAATGATCAAGTTTTCAAGTCGTATTACAAAAAACTTTAAGCATTTGAATCTACAAATTAATATTCTTACATTTAGAAAACTAAATAATGATGAAAAGGCTGCAGAAAATGAATATTTTCTGATAAACTAACTTTCCACTTTACATACTTAGCCTGGGTGATGGTTATTCTTAGTTGTTGACTTGACTACACCCAGAATTAATACCACTATCAACTGTGTACATTTGTGAGAAATTCTTCTTAATTAAATCATTTGAAGCAGGAAGACCCAACCTAAATCCTAGTTGTTAGAGGTGGGAAGATCCACTTGTAGCACGAATCTTAAATGGTCTTATTAATAAAATCAAACCTGGAGCCAGGTACTGCCATTAATGCTGGAGATCAGAGAAGCAGAACAAGCCACAGCCACCTCACCTCACCAGTTCCTCAACTGATCATGTTTCCTCAGACTGGAAGCCTCTGAGTCCTTATCCAAATGGATCTCAGCTGAACTGCTTCTCAAAAGCCTGAAAGCATAACCTGCTCTGAATTCCTGGTCCGCACACCTTATATACCTTTCTGCTCTCTGCCATCATTGTCTAGGATTAAAGGCATGAATAACCATGCCTGGCTGTTTCCATTGTGGCTTTGAACTCACAGAGATGCAGATGGATGTCTGCCTCTGGAATGCTAAGATTAATGGAGTGCGCTAGCACTGCCTAACCTCTCTGCTTAATATTATTGCTGTTCTGTTCTATGACCCTCAGATAAGCTTATTGAGGTGCACAATATATCAACCACATCCACCTTAAAACTGGGCCACACCATCTGGGGGCAGCCTACATAAAATTATATATATGGAAAAAGGAAGCTCTTTGCTTTTTGCCTGCTTGCCCCTGCTCATGCTGGTAAATCAATTCATTCACTGCTTTTAGCACCTACTTTTTGGGGATTCTAATAGACACTGAAGACCAGGTGAAACATCTAGCCTTGTGGACTCAACAATTACTAGATTCTTGGATTTTCTGTTGGTAAACAGACATTGTTGGACTAGCTGGACCAGAATCTGCAAGCCACTCTAATAAATCCCCTTTACTAGACATATGCACACACACACACACACACACACACACACACACACACACACACACTGATATATATATATATCAGTTCTCTTCATCTAGCAAACTTTAAGACTAATTTAGCCTGTTAGAATACTCCATCTCTCAGTACAAATAAGATCAAATTTATTCTAACTCAAAATCACAATGCATGTAACCTCAGCCAAGTTCCTTTCTTTCAATTACATAATTTTGCTTTAAAGTAATATTATGGCTTTGATATTTCTATTGTCTTTTAGATTACTGAAAGTAACTTCCCAAAAAGTGGAATTTAGAAAAATTAACTATATGTGCCTGCTTTATGTTTTAGATACATTGAGGAAACTTCAAAACCCATATATCTTAATTAAATGTTCATAATTATTTTAATTAATATATGCAAGTTATTAAATGCTTCCTGATACAATGAGTAAATTTTGATGAAAAGCACTCTATTGCCACTCATCCTAAATTCCAAATGTAAATCACAAGTCCTACCTGGGGCATGGGGTTCACTGAGGTTTTGAGACAGCCAGTGGAGAAACATTCCAAAATGATTTCCTTAGTTATTGTTTACTCTTCTAATTTATTATTACATCAGACCATTGATCTGCTCTTGCACTTAGAAGAAGCCAATATTACATAATGGTAAGTCCAGTCATTTTCCACAAAAATACGCCTAGTTAATTACAGAATGCTAAAGCTGAAGTACAAGTACATGAAAGGGTATTCTGTAATAGTGATTTGTTCAGGTTTCCTAGCATACAAAATCACATGCTAATGGATGAAAATACAATCTACCAATTCTTCATGTATCCTGTAATGCTGGGGCAGTTAACAGTAACGGCAAAAGAGGCAGAGTGCTGGAAAGAGAAAGGAAGAGGGAGGCAAGAAAAAGAGAAACATTCTGGCCAAAAACTAATAGAAACAGCATGAGCAAAAAAAAAAAAAAAAAAAAAAAAAAAAAAAAGCAACCACTAAATTTTAGACAGGGTTTCTCTGTGTAGCTTTGCTCCTTTCCTGGAACTCGCCCTGTAGACCAGGCTGCCCTGGATCTCACAAAGATCTGCCTGTTTCTGAATCCCAAGTGCTGGGGATTATAGGCGTGTGCCACCACTGGCCTGCTAAATTTGTTGACTCTAATGTACAATCTCATTGGGATTGGAATTGGGACAGAGTGAGGTTAGAAAGGAAGTCCTGAACCTAGGAAACATGCTGAGAGCAGATTGCAATTTGCCTCTGGTATTAATGTAATCTCTTCCCTAAGTTTGACAGTTGTATAGGGAGACAATGCGCCAAGTTAAACCAATGTTGCAATGTGAAGAGCTGTGCATCTGAGAAGAGCAGAGCTGCATCATCAAGGGTTCATGATGGGACAGAACTAGAAATCAGTTAAACAACAAGAGCCTCTCTCTTTGTAATCCTGCAAGAAATGACAAGCCCTTAATTAAGACAGTGTCCATGGGGAGAAAGAGGAAGGCCTGAGAAACAGCCAATTAGAGCTGGCAGCAAATAATACATAATCGACAGCAATTTCCCTTCTCTCCAGTGTGCCGCAGTTTCCCGTCTTACTGTCTGTATCCCATGGAACTGTACTGATACTTGGTCATCAAAATACACCAAATAAACAGGCAAACAGCATTGCTCACTTCAGTTCCCTTCTTATATTTTGAGTGGAGCAGGGTGAAGGAAGTTTTGACTCTCAGTATCCTCTATGTATTTTCTTTGGTACTTATTCAATGTTCTGTCTTCATTTACCATTGAAGACATATTGACATATTTGACACAGCTTGATACTTTTATCATTGACAAACTTCTCACTTGGCTTGTAGGTCCCAATAATGGTAAGCTGTCATTTGTAGCTTAATATGCTACTACTCTGTTAAGATAACTTCTCTCTATACAACCACTGTTTTTTTTTTTTTTTTTGTCTGTTTTGTTCTGATCCAGGTCTATGCATCTTATCATCTCTAGCTAATGATTCACACATTTAATTCTGTTTAGATCTCTTTAATCAGGCTTCTAGAATGTTCATTGAACTGTGTCCTGTCTACCTCATGTTTGCAATCATCGATGTATCTGAAGACAAGATCTTAAGTTGCATCCTCAAATCTCAAACACCCTTTTACTTGGAACTCTCTATACACTTCCAAAACTCCAATTGTCAAGGGTCGTGATTTTGTGTGTTTTATTCAGATTTGTATGCTGAATACATAGACTAACTCACAGTTGTAGACTTTCAAAATTGCTTAATGAAACTGCCCAATGTCTTTAAACCACACTTGTTTAAATAAAACCAGATTCAATTACTTTTTAAAGAGATTTTTATTTCATCTTGATCTTTTATCTGTAGATTTGTGCATGTGAGTGAACATGCTTAACAGTGGCAAGAAGAAGGCATTGAAACCCCCTGCAAATGGAGTTACAGGGGTTCTAACAGCCTAATGTGTGCTGAAAACTGAATTCAGGTTCTCTTCATAAGCAGTAAGCTTTCTGCATCAATACAATCCCACTTCTTAATTTTAATCGTGGAATAAAAACATTTCTTACTAAAAATATTTATTCATGTTTGTTTATATGTGTTCATAGATTTTTCTTGTCTGAGGATATGCCATTTGCTGGTGTGAAAGTCAGAGAACAATGACTGACAAAGCATCTCACCTTCCACTTCGAAGCAAGTGTTCTCTCTTATTGTTTGCTACTGTGTACCTTGCTTCAAGAATGCAAGGTGCAGAAAAACTTGGGTCTTCCTGCCGCCCTTTCAGTTGTCTGGCAGGAGGCCTGAGCTTACATCTTAAGCAGCCAAAGGGATAGGCATGAAAAGTCAGATCAGGTGGTGAAGGTTCAGAGGTCAATCTCTGTCTTCTTACTCATCTCTGGGTCCCTCTGCTGGCATGTGGATGCTACTGATGGATAGAAAGAAAAGCTTGGGAACGAAGTGACAGCATGTTTTTTCCAGCCCTCAACACATTTCATCCATTACCCGACACTGCCATTGGATTTTATGTTCTTCTAGTTATAGGATGTGTTTGTTTTCTGAAATGAGTGTCTTTGAATTAGGAAATCTGAGGCCAGCCTATATGATAAGGTTTTCAGAAAGGAAAAGGGGAATAATATGTGTAACTTGTTTAAATAAAATCTATCTCTACATGTTAAAAAAAAATGTGCATCTCAAGTCTTTGTAGGGTTTTCCTGTTTCCACTTCTCATTTCTCCGTAGGAATGCTAAAATTGCAGGCACATAGTACTGCATATGAGTTTTTATATGGTTTCTGGGGACTGTAACTCAGGCTAAGAGGCTTGAATATCAAGGATGTCAACCTGCTGAGCCATCTCACCAGCCAAGAATCTAAGCAAGTCTGAATCTGAAGCATATAACTATAGAAAAAAACCTGGATTGCAGCCACTTCTTTCTCTGCTCTTTGTCATTTCATTGATTTAATTAACTTTTTACTATACATTCATTAATTAGCAAACCTACTGTTAGACTTCATCGTGACTCTTTCAGACATGGATGTATTTTGTTGATTATTCTGCCTTTTCATTTTTTCTCCATACCTTCAAGTATCTGTACTTTTCACTACCCTCACAAATTTCTGTTTTCATATCTCACATGTTCTTTTCTGTCTATCCTTTTTCAATACCTCTCTTCACTCTAATGTTCTCCTTTCTAATTTCATGGACTATATCCACTCCATCACCACTTATATCCATATATAAAAACTGTAAGCAAGGATGCCAATGCTGTCAGATGTTCTGTATTTCAAATGTGTTGCTCTGATTGGTTAAAATAAATAAAGTGCTGATTGGCCAGTAACCAGGGAGGAAGGATAGGGTAGGCGTGACAAGAAAGAGGAGAATGCTGGGAAGTGAAAGCTGGGGAGAAAGAGACACTGCCAGCCACCACCATGACAAGAAAGATGTAAGGTACTGGTAAGCCACGAACCACGTGGCAACTTATAGATTAATAGAAATTGGTTAATTTAAGATAAAAGAAACAGATAACAAGAAGCCTGCCATGGGCATACAGTTTGTAAACAATATAAGTCTCTGTGTGCTTACTTGGTTGGGTCTGAGCAACTGTGGGACTGGCGGGTGAGAGAGATATGTCCTGACTGTGGTCCAGGCAGGAAAATACCAGCCACATGCCAATATGAAACAACAACAACAACAAAAAAAAAACCCATGTGTTTTTTCAGTGTGTTCTTGTGTCTGAATACCATGTATATTATACTTATTTCCAGTTCCATAATTTTAAAATCTAAATTATTATTAATTATTATTGAATTTATTGTGTGTAGTATATGTGTGTGGGTATAGATTCCAGAACACACATGTGAAGGTTAGTAAACAACATTGTGGGATCATTTCTCTATTTTTCATTTTTCATGTGAGTCTTGGGAATCAAAATCTTATCACTGGGTTCACATGGCCAATGCATTTAGTCAGTAAAACATCTCACTGTCTTCAGTTCCATCTTTATATTATTTTTAATCCAGTAGTAAGAGTTATTTTCTTAAAAAATAATCATGCTGAGTAGTGGTGGTACACACCTTTAATCCCAGCACTTGAGAGGCAGAGGTAGACTCATCTCTGTGAGTTCGAATCCAGTGTGGGCTACAAAGTGAGTTTCAGGAAAGGCACAAAAAACTACACAGAGAAACCCTGTCTCAAAATACCCAAATAAATAAATAAATAAATAAATAAATAAATAAATAAATAGATGATAGATAGATAGATAGATAGATATAAAAAAAAACACTAACTCTTCTACATACATTTTCCAAGTAAATAGCCTAATTGTATCAGAAAAATTTAAACACTTCAAAGACACATTTTGCTAATCTTTCTGTTATTTTCTTCCAGAAAAATCAATCCATATAGTCTGGATTCTTCCCTTCTTATTATTTCTCAAGACTATGGCACTTTTGTGCGTCCAGCCTTTGGAATTGGCATTTCCTTTGCTTGAAATGTTCTCCCCATCAGATGTCTTCAGGTGTCCTGTGTATCAATTTCCTTCCAATTGAAACATCTCCACTGGGGAAGTCAGAAGAAGTTCTTGGATCCCTGGAGTCAGAGTTATAGACTTTTATAAGTTGTCTTGTATGGGTGATGGGAACCAAAGTGGAATCTTCTGCAAGACCGAAGAGTGTTTTTCTCCTTAGAGTATCTTTCAGTTTCTTTCACTCAGTCAATCACCACACAGATCTATGTTGTTCATTATTATGTGGATTTTTTGGTTGTTAATTTGATTAAAGGAAGAGTCATGATAACACAGAGTTTTTCTTTCTATCTGACATATATCTATATCTTAGCTAAATAATAGATGCATCACTTTAAGTAAATTCATAACATCTAAATGTTGAAAAATAAGATTAAAATGACATGTAGAGGTATAACTCAATTACTGTGGTTTTAACAATTTTTTTTTTCAAGACAGGGTTTCTCTGTGTAGCTTTGCACCTTTCCTGGAACTCACTTGGTAGACCAGGCTGGCCTCGAACTCATAGAGATCTGCCTTCCTCTGTCTCCCAAGTGTTAGGATTAAAGGTGTGTACCACCACCACCCAGCAATTTTAACAATTTAATATAGAATCAAATTTTATTATAATAACATCCATATTTAATATGTAATGATTTAGTTTTTTTACTTCAGCTGAAAAATAATAAATAAAATGGTATAAGCTAAATATGTAAATGTTAATGTTTACCAATGATATTTCATTTTCATAGAAACTAAGATTTACTTCAGATAGATTCAAGTAGAACACTGTATTCAAAACTTTTACATGTTGTTATATAATTTTTGGAGCTTGTCATATATGGTTTATTATTTATGTCTTAGGCATGATTTAGGATTTCATTTTATAATAAGATGATAACATGAAAGTTAGACATCTGTAAGTAAAATAAAATGTAATATTTGTAGTACATTGAACTGTATTTTCATTTGTTTCAATTTCTTATCCTTTCATCCACAAAACAAATTGGATTTCGATCTCATAAAAATCTCTACTATTTGAAACAGTATGCATTTAATGACAAAGGTTTTGTAGTCAATAGTTCATTCTGAACTACTGAGATTAAGATGAATTTGTTGTCTAATTTAAGAAGTATAAATTTTTTTATTTCATCTCCTGGTCTAGTTAACTGCACTTCAGATTTATAATTTTGATTGGATGCTTTCCAAATCCAGGAAACTTATTAACAAAGAGACAGAGAGGAAAAGAGAAGACCAGTGACAGAGAGACAGAAAGGACAGAAACAAATAGATGATAGATAGATGATGACAGATAATAGATAGATAGATAGATAGATAGATAGATAGATAGATAGATAGATGGTAGATATATAGGCAGAGAGAAAGCACATGTGAAATAGATGATAGATAGTTCGAAGATGATGTATAGATGATATAGATATATATACAGAGAGATAGAGAGATAGAAGATGACAGATAGATGATAGAGGGTGCAAGACCATGTTTCACTGTGACAATGGTAAGAAATCTAGATGAATAGATATTTATGAGTATCAGGATGATTTTGGACTCAAGATGTTATTCAAAGAAAAGCATTCACATAAAGGTTCTCAATCCTCTGACTAGTATTTCCCCTGGAATTTGTGTCTCTTTATCCAGTTCTGTAAAGATCAGACAATTAGTTAAGACTTATTTAATAATTCAGACAAGACACAAAGACCATTTTTAAGCACGAGAAAAGTTGAAATAGTCTAACAAAATAAAAAAGTAACTTCCTCACTGTTCTATTATTATTAATTACTATTTGTTTGATATTATTTCTTCTTTAGTAGTAAGAAATAAACACAATTTTTCTCAGCTAATAATTTTTGAATGAATTCAAAATGTCATGTAACAACAAGAAAAACATTTTCTTTTTTGTCTGAAAATACCACAATAATTTTTCAAATTGTATGACATATTGAACTATTATATAAATCAGTGTATGTCCTTGGAATATTAGTTTCCAAATGAATATTTGGAATGCTTTTGTGTCTTGGCTTTTAGGACCTGTGTAATCTGTCAAGCTGCTTTATTTAGATCAAGTCAACCAGAATTAGCCCAGTGTCCACTGTTGTTTCTAGTGACACTACCACCAGGGATTCACAACAGGATAAAGGCTCTCCTCTAATACTTTACTTCAAATGATGCCTTCCTGTGTTGCTGAAGAAAATACCAAATATCTCTTTGAGAGCACAAGTAGGTCATTAATAGAAATAGTAATTATTCTCTGTTAGATGCACAACTGATTGAAAACAACCTGGTCATCTTGTAACTGATTCATCAAGAATTATTTCAATTACACTGCTAATGTCATGGTGTGTCCTGCAGGGCACTTGCTTGTACCATACTTTACTTCTCAACCTATTATTAGCAAAGGTATTATTTATCCTTTTGCTTTTCCAATTTAAAAACAGGAGAATAGGCTCAAAATATGAGTAAATAAAGTCCTAATTTAACTTGTATTCTTGATAGATAGATGATAGAATGATAGATAGATAGATAGATAGATAGATAGATAGATAGATAGATAGATAGACAGAAAGACAGATAGAAAGACAGACAGAGAGGCAGGGAGGAGGGTAACACAACATGAACTGGGTCAAGGATAAAGAGCCTGAATAACTCACAGATCTATAATGAGATTTGAAGTATTCCTTTTCTATTCCATAATTTCAAAAGGGAGAATTCTCCACTGCACAAATATATTTTCCTTGATCAGATCCCCCAAAGTGCAAGAATCCTCATTTGTTTTCTTCTCATAAAAATGTATGTACCTCCTTCTTTGTATATGAAAATTTTAATAGTTTAAAGTGCAAGTGAGTGTTAAGGCCTCTACACCTGGAGGTCTACAACTCTGGCTTTCCTACCACTTATGGGAAATTATTCTGGTAGACTACTGTTGTATTACTGCTGTGGCTAATGTCTCAGCTTTGACCTCCAAATAGGTGACTTACACACCTGTGTGTTTAAAAAATGGGCAAAATATATACATGTGTATGTGCATATAGGTGTGTATGTGTTAGAAATTCAATAAATATTACTACCCAGTCCCAATAACCATATATATATATATATATATATATATAATCTCTGTGAGCAACACTGGAATGAAACAATTTAAGGCATGAAAGAACAAAGTCAGTTTCTGAGGTATCAGTCCATGGAAATGGGGAAGGCAAGGCAGTGTCAATTTGACTAGGACAGCCTGCGTGTGATAAAGCAGCTTATTTACTTCATAGTGGACTATAATCAAGTCTTCACTATAAACTACCAGGACATTTCTATGAGATTTTACTTCTGCTAGCAATATCCTTCCTCAAAGTTTTAATAACTCAGGGTATTAAAACAGGAACAATTTTAATGCAAAAATAACAACAACACAATAAATATTTACTCTCCATATGTTAATATAATAAAATGCCTTTGTCCATTCAAGTATGCTTCCCTTTTTTCTCTTACATGAATCTCTGTAAGACTCATTTATATATTTATAATACATGTATGGTATATGCCTGTATATCACATATGTTTACATATATACCCATATTTATCTTTTATGTCTTGGAATTATACATATGTAAATATAATTACATTCATTTACAAATATATATTTTGAATTTAATAAGTACTATATGTAATTAAATATGTCTAAAAGACAGAAAGATACATTCTAAACACTTATTAGTTCATTGTATATGAATAAATATTCATATGTTGTGGAATACAATACGTGTTGAACAAAATAAAGGTGTATTACATTTGTTTATATTGCAGAATAATTGTTTAACTTTGTAAAGGTGTGTCACATTTATTTACACTTCATTTGTTTAACTATGTAAAGATGTATTGCATTTGTTCCATTTTGCCTGCCGAAGGCACCTGATTGATCTAATGAAATGCTGGACAGCCAATAGCTAGACAGTAGAGAGATATCCAGGGATGGAGGGCAGAGAGAATAAGTAGGAGGGGAAATCCAGGCTTGAGAGAGAATGAAGGAGAAAGAGTGAGAGACACATTGGGCTAGGTAGGCATGCAGGCAGCCACCAAGTACCCAGACATGGAGGAAGAAGGAAAGTAGGACATACAGAATGAAAGAAAGATAAAAAGCGCTGAGGAAAACTGAAGATAGAGAGAAACAGGTTATAGTAAGTTATAATATAGCTAGTGGGACAAGTCTAGCCTAACAATGAACATTCCTAACTAATAATCTCCATGTCATGACTTGGGGGTTGGTGGTCAAAAAAGTCTGCTACATTCATAAGCTCCACATTTTTTATTCTACCATATCTCATGTTTTTAGACATGGACTTTGCTGAGAAGCACATCTGAGTGATCTCTTAGTGTCTGTGTTGGGTAAAACCAGCCTTCTAGCTAGAACTGTAAAATGTGTGAAAGTCAGTAGATCTGTATGCCTCAAGACTTTATCTGTGTGGCTTGTCCACGTACTTTAAAGCCATACAACCATTCATCATGCTACCTTTCTCATACTGTTTCCTCACCTTTTGAAAAACACCTATATTGTGGTGCATCATAATTATTCAAAGGACTATTATTAAAATGTATGCTTTCTGCTTGCTATCTCAGTGAGCATTTGGAGATATATATGACTTTGGGATATTATATCCCCAAATCACATTGAAGAGTAAATAAGCTGACTTGGAATTAAATCCATTTTCCTGTATTTGAAGAATTAGAATATAGTATATATCATAGAGTCCTACTACATTAAAAACAAAACTTTTCTTCTCACTCAGCATTCTACCAACTTATTTAACTAGAGGACCTCCTTTTGCTTATATATTGTACACATGTTTTGCATAATACAGGGCATAATAGTAAATCTTATATAAGTCTCAGTAAGCTTTCTTTGGATTCTAAAATATTAATGACTGTTCCTATGTCCTGTTTTCATCTCTCTAGTAAATTCCAAAAGTTTACTCTCTTTGAATGGATATGCCCACCATTTAATATGTTTTCTCTGCTGTGAGTGAAACTGCACAATCTGATGCTCATAGTCTTTTTTAGTTATCAGCTCAACAGAGTGGTGATATGTTCTGTAAGGTTAGACTTGGAAGACCAAGGATGGTGAAGTGAGAATGAAGAAACTTTAGCCATACCAGTTCATTTTCCAATATTTGTTATGAACAATGGTTTCTAATTTGTGGCATGTGGACAATGTAGCCAAACATCACACTAATATTTAACAAATTTGGACTCTACAGTGGAAAGAGTATGAACATTTCTAGTTATTGTGAACAAAGTTTCTTTTGTAGAAGAAATAAGTCGAAACCAATTCAGCATTCAGAAGCATGCTCAGCAGTGTGTGCTCAGGACAGGAATACGGCTATGGCACTCAAAAGGCCTTGATGGCCGTTGTAGAATAGAGCTCTTTTCAGACAAGGCCTCATTCTAGACTTAAAGGGAGTACCAATGGTTGAATCATAGCACTACAATGGAGGGATTCTAGTGATATTTTGGAGTGACAATATTCAGAACAAGGTTATTGGATTTGGCTCATGTTTGGGAGTGAAGAACAACAGAACACGTAATCTTTAGTTCCTACTTCAGATACTAGGTAAGTGTGTTGGTTAGTTTTTATCATTTTGATGAACCCTGGTTACTTGGAAGAGGAGTCTGAATTGAGGAACTGCCTCCTTCAGATTAGCCTGTAGGCATATTTGTGAACAATATCTTAATTAACAATGGGTTGAAAGACCCAGCCAACTTGTGAGCTTTACAAGCCCTGTGTAAGTGGTCCTTGTTATATAAGAAACACCAAACCATGGAAAGCAAGCCAGTAAGTAGCAAAAGGGATATTTTTTGGGAATGGGGAAAATTTATCTGTGAACACAATTTATGATTGATTTCAGGTTCATTCAGGCATTCCAGTGGGAAAATTCCGCATATTTTTAAAGCTACAGGCAAGAGATGGCTGTAGAGGATTTTGGTTTGAGAGACAATGGAATCTTTAATGGGAAGCATGGAGAGTGAGAGGGAAATAGCTGTGATAAACAACATTTATGATGACTCAGAGGGACAGATCTCACAAAGGCCACTGAAAGGCAGCTGTGAGTGAAGTGGATGAGCACTCACTCTAAAAGCAGTGTCAAATTATTAGTATAAGGCACTTAGCTGAACACTTCAAAGTTGCCTCTGATGCATAAAACCTCAAAGTAAAACAGTGAAGTCCAAGCCACACTAAAGAAAGTCTCTGTAGGCTTATTTTTATGTAAGCAGCCATAGAAGCTTAATCTGTCTGTCTATCTATCTATCTATCTATCATCTAACCATCATCTATTACCTATCCATCTTTCTATCTATCTTTCTATGATCTATCGCTCCATAGTATACTTTTATTTCTCACTCAAAACAACTTGTATCAATAGTATTTTAAATAACAGAAATTTTATTCTTTTTATATTATTTTTTCTGGAACATTTACATTTCCCTTTTAATGTGTGCTGTGAAGAGATATTATCAGAATATCTTAGGAAAGTCTCTTATACTTATTGCTTCTATCTATTAGAGAGTTGTTTATTTAAGTCTTCTCTGTCTAATTAGGAGGCAGAATGAATTGGGTAGATTATTTCTAATTTCTGGCAGAAATCCTGGCAGCGTTCCTCTGATCTTTGAAAAGAAACAGTAATATGAGTCATTTTTGTGTCTAATTCCTCCAACATTTTGGCTTGCAAAATACGCATCCTAATTTTAGTAGTGTGGATTGTAGTACAAGGCATGGTGACAACTGTTATGAATTTCTAATATAATACAACTGGAACAAATTTCACTCCCCCTTTTTAAAGACATGTAAAGGCAAACATTTATGAAGATGGCACATTTGTTGTATAAGCAATGGTCTTCTCAAGAGGTGAGACATAGTAATACATGCATTATTTTTTAAAGGCATAGTAATACATGCATTATTTTTTTAGAGGCATAGAAGTAATAGATTTCAAATTCAAAACTTAAAAAAAGGAATATTGATTTATGTAAAACTAAAGTGAGCAGACTTTAAAGCTCATTTCCCATAGTTTCCCCCCAATTTCCTCCAGTTTTCTTTGGGCATTACTGTATTTAGCTAAATGGTTTTATTCCATGTCCCTTAGACAAGAGCACATGATCAATTTCCAAGCAAGGGAAGCATTCTGTAGACCCTGGGTGAGATTCCTGTTAAAACTGCTCAGTGGAAGAGACAGTAAATGTATATCCCTCTATTCCGCCAAAGCACAGCATCCAGAAACAATAGCCATCTCTACTGAGCTCATAGTGAAGGATCACAGCCTGCAGATGGTGCTGAAGAAAGTTAATGGGATCCTGCTTTCTGGAAACATTGGAACACTGTCTTCCTACTCTAGCTTTTATCTTTTATTCTGGAATTTCACTTATAGCAAAGAAAATTACACTTCTGATTTGGTCTAAGCTACCTCAAGAGTTCTGAAGCTTGGTCATTGTTTCCTGTAAATGGAATGGAGTACAAAATTCAGTACTCAGTAAGGCTAAGAACAAACTAATTTTACATGTCTGAAAGAACAGAATTTTATTAATAATTTTGGTTTATGTTAAAAAGAGAAGCAAATATACAGAAATATACAGTATGAACTCAGTGAATATTTGATAAACTTGATGGTTTTCTGCTCTTCTCACATTGTGTATAGTAAAACAGAGCTCTTTTTTCCAAACTTGAAATTAACAATGAATTAAATATTTTCTTTGATATGTAGTCTCAGAAACATACAATATCTACTTAATTAGATGTAATTAATTAAGGAACAAGAATAATCATACCAACATGGTCAATTTTTGAAGGCAGGCATAACATTTATTCTAAATGGCCACCATATTTCCCACAGAGTTAAGAGGAATACAAATTTCTGTTCTTGTTTAAATTTACTGGGGATCACACTCTGTTTATGCAATTGTTAGAAGGTGATATAAGATTCATTCTTATGCTAAGAAGAATTATGTGTTTACTGACAGTATATCTACATGGAATAAGTGGCACATGCCCAGCTACTATATTTCTCATTAAAACAAAGAAGATATTTAGCCATTTGAAGTGCTCAGATTTTTATTCACTTATATACTAAGCATATGTTTAATACAGGGTAGTTTGCTAACATCATACTAATTTCACAACACATTTTTAGTAGAAAAACTAAGACTAACCAAGATATTAAGCCGTGATATCAATTATTAAAATTATACAGTTTTAGATGAGTAAGTTTGAATATAAAGAAAAAGCCAAATGTGAACAATAGCCCTAATGAGGAGTTGGACATTTGACAGAATTGCACAAAGCAATGAACTGTCTTGCAATGGTTCCTTTTTATGTAATAACTAAGAGACAGCTTGAGTGAGTTATCACACTCCAGTACATTTTGTTGCGGTACAAATATTTTTGAGGCCCTCATACTAAATAGTGTTATAATTAGAGGAATTTCACCCTCTAAACAACTGAATCTATATTTATAGATTCCCATGCCGACAGCTTTATTCAAGACAGAATTCCCAGAGTGAAACATTAAGCAACACCTGTCATCTTTGCAGAACCTCATAAAACAAGGGGCAATGCCAGTTTTAGTAAGTGGATTATTCTACATAAAACACTCAGAAAGTACCTTCAAGACCTGCAACACTGGGCAGTAGGTTTTACAGTCTTCTGCTACTAAAATGTGGTTAATATTGTACTGTAATCTGGACGATATACTTTGAGAGACTTGTAAAAAAATATAAGGTGTTCAGGGAGCTACAATGAGTCACTAAAAGTATAAAAGTATATAGGATTATGACCTGAATCTTTAAAACATACACAAATAATGTAAATGTGGGAAGTTCAAATCAAAATAATGAGCTGTATGTGTAAGAACCAAATCAATTGGTGTGATGGTTATTGAACCATCATTATTATTATAATTAAGAATATAATTAGAAAATCGTTATTCTTGTTGATAAAATATTACATTTTATGATATTAATAAAAATCTTCTGGTTGTTAGCAGAATCCAACTTTTATTGTTTTCATACTATTAGGCAGTATACTACAAAAAAACATATATTAAGATTCTCCAGAAGATACAAATCCTAGGGCTTTTCATCTGTATGCTACAATCAGTGATGGACTGCAAATGAGATGGAGGTCCCATGAGATACCATCTACTTGCAGATTCACAATAGCTATGTTAAGTAACACATGGCTGAATATATGAATGTCTCCATACATGTACATTCTGTCTTAAGTATTATTATAGTTTTTGTGACAAAATACCTTGACAGAATTAGGCTAAGAGAAAATGCTCCGTTTTGTCTCACAGGTCAAGAATATAGTTCATTATGGTTAGAGATTCATAGCACCATGTGCTCAAGTCATCTTATTACATTATATCTTCAGCTAGGTGCCAGAGAAAGATGAAGGATGGTGGTCAGATTACTTTCTCCTTTTCATGCCTGCTAGGACCCCATGCAAGGGACCAATGCCACCTCTGTTAAGGTGTGACATCCCCCTTCAACATAATCAAGAAAACCACACTTAGGCATGTCTAGAAATTGTTTTGTTGATTCTAGATCCTGCCATGTTGGTAATTATTATTAATAAATATCAAGTAGTCACACAGGTATGTGCATATGAATATGTGTAAGCATATACATTTTAAGACAATTTTTGCCTCATTAGATGTATGTCTTGAGAGTCTGAAACCTTCAGCTCTAAACTGCCAGCTAGAAATTTCTACATGAGTTGATAAAATAGAATCAACTGGAATATTGGGGTTTGCCAACACCCTACTGTGCTTTCCCTGTACTAGTGAGTCTCAGATTTGCATATCAAATTTGAAATGGATATGTTTATTACTTGCTTGGGTACAGATATAACGTAACTTCTTCTGACTAACTATCAAAAGGAATTGATCCATCTAAGACTATACATTTGGTTTACTTTGTGGGGAGAGCACAGCCAGCAGCTTCATAGTCCCTAAATTGCTGTCCTCATCAGCCCAGATAAAGCTTAATGAATCTCTCCACCCTTATAAGAGAATCTGCTAGTTGTAGTAAATGTTGATTAGCACAGACATTCATTTTTAATTTTAATAATATTTATCTTAGAAACATAATTAAATATGTTCAGTTTGAGGATTTTGCACATGCCAGGAACACAGTAAGAATAGGTAAAATAGCCTCATTAAAAGAGAATTCATATAGTCTCTAAGATAATCTTTTAAGTTACATGTAGCTGATTTACAGGTCTTGTATATTGACCCATGTCAATGAAGAAAAACATGTTTTAGAATATTGTCATCTTGGTACTTCTTCAACTACAAATTTGCTTTTTCTTACCATTTTACTTATAATTGATATTGATGTTTTACAAAATAATATTGCCATACTACATAGTCTGAATACTTAAGTAGGCCTTTTTGTAGTTATAAAGTATATGTTAATATTTACTTTTTTTCTTAATGTTTGGACCCAAATTCCACTATAAAGTATTGACTATACTTTAAATTAGCAAATCATATTTATAACACTTATTGCCTAGTAATTATAAATGACTTATTATTTCCCTTACTTGTTAGAAATGAAATGGTAATTTCCTTTACTTATTACAGTGATGAGGTAACCAGTGGTGCTTTCTTTTACTTTTTACAGGAAAGGGATCATCTGTGGTAGTTGTATACAGTATAAAAGTTAAAAACCTGATCACCAAAACAGAGAATAACAGATGTATTCACGAGTAATTTTAGTTTCTTTGTTATTTGACTAAAAAATTCAGTGTATTAATATGCAAAAATACACTTGTTTTGATATACATATTATCTATTACAAGTATTCATGTATTTGTATATAAAGTGAAAAAATCCCTTTCATTTTAAAACCAAGTAAGTTACTGAGTTTCCTTGACACATGAATTAAGATTTTTGTATTAACTAATTTTGTAAACTAATTTTGTTATTTGGCAATTTTAAACTTACATAAAATATATTCTGATTATTCTTCCCCTCATCCTCTATTATCTCCCTCTCATCCATATTAATGTGCCCTCTACTCTATCAGTTCCAGGTCCAGATTCACAACTTCTAGTTTTGTTTTGGTACTCGGTTTAACCCAGAAAAACTATGTAATCATTGAATTTCAAATATTAATAGGAGTGTGGTGAGGTCATAGGTGAGTACACAATTGAAGGCAAGGATTCTCCCTCTCTCTCAATCTACAGGTAGCAAATAGTTCAGCAGTGATGAGTAGGGCTTTCTACATTTCTCTTTCATTCATTCCTGACAGTTGACTACCCTATTAGAGATTAGTTTTGTAGTTCATTACCATTTTATTTTATTTTATTATGTGTGTAGGTGTATGCATTTCTTGTGCATGCAGGTGCATGTGTGTATATAGGCCAGAGGAAAATGTTGGGTGCCAATCCTCAAAGGCTACGCACTCTTTTTTTTTTAAATTTCAACAAAAGATTTTTCATTAACCCTGTGACTGGTTAAGGAACCATAGAAATTCCTGATCTCTGTCTCCTTGAGCTATGATTACAACATTTAAACTCAGATCCTAGTGCTTCTACAGAAAGCAACTTTCCAACTAAACCATGCTCTCAGCCCTCTCACTTATTTTTATACTACAGAGAGACTTATGCTAATGGCATAATTGTTCATAGTTAATTATCAATTTTCATATGTTAAAAAGTAGGCAGCAATATTTTACAGTGATATTTTTATATTCTTATTATGCATTGAATTTAAAGAATTTTAGTTAGGCTCTTGTACATTTTTTGCAAGACAATGACATAATACTTTTGTACATTTTAATGCATTTAAAACTTCCAATAAGCTTGTGAAATGTTAATTTTATTGATAATGCAAATAAATATAGAATTACTTATTGGCACGTCTCATTTCAGAAGCTTCTCATTAGTCCCCTACACTGCATTAAAAATCCTTTTTTTATTATTTTATCCTACTACAGCTGAATTATTTCAGTATCTCTTTTGCTTTACATATTTGCGTTTTTGCATAGCTCAATGTATTTGTGACTGTAATCAGAGTTAGTAACTTTCCTCACAATTGCTTCAATCACATTTTCTGGTTAAAATAAGAAACAAAATGAAAATTTCCTGGCGGTATTTTTGATCTTTAGGAAGTGACATTGGGAGTTAGGTAAGGAAATAATTTCCTGGATGAATTTTATCATATCCACAATTGGAAGATAATGGCCCCTTTCTAAAACTTCATGCAGATATTATTCATCATGATTCCACTATCACTGACCCAGAGCCAGATTAGGTATTTTAAAATTATCATTAGATATAAACTCAAATGTTTGAAGGTCATAGATTCAACTATTTCTGGAGTCATAGGCATTTGCAAAGATAATGTGATCCTACCCTTCTTGAGAAGAATGGAACATGAGCAGGTACAGGCTCGGGTGAAAAAATAACCTGTTTCTTAGGGAGTAAAGCTATAGACACCCAGATTTCTATGAAAGTAGCAGTGACATATCTGTCTTTTTCTTTAGATGTTCACATTATGAAAAATGTAAGACAGGCAGTGGTGGCACACGCCTTTAATCCCAGCACTCAGGAGGCAGAGGCAGGCAAATCTCTGTGAGTTTGAGGCCAGCCTGGTCTACAGAGTGATTTCTAGGAAAGGCGCAAAACTACACAGAGAAACCCTGTCTCGAAAAAAAGTAAACTATTTATGTTATTTAGAATGGAAACATCATAAAACAATCCAAGTTCATTATTATCAATAAATGATACTTGTTGATACATAGATATATGTACATAAACACATATATCTGATTATAGTCAGAGTAATATTTTACACAAATATATTTTCTGTAGTCTGTAGAAAAACATTACTCTCAATTTCTTCTGTATTTACTGACTCAGTATTATCATATCATAGTAAACATGTACCAAGAAAGCTCAGATCTAGTCATATAGATATCTGAACATACATCTAACATTAGAAGTTTTCATTAAATGAGACAATATTTGAAGTTAATGAATATGTGTAAACTGAACAAATAGAGATGACAGATCCTGTGCTAGTTTGAATATAATTGGCCCCCAAAATCACAAAGGGAGTGGCACTATTAGGAGGAGTGGCCTTGAAGTAGGTATCGCCTTGTTGGAGGAAGTGTGCCACCATGGGGATGGGCTTTGATACCTTTTTTTGTACAAGCTTTTCTCAGTGTGACAGAGAGTTCACTTCCTATTGCCTTCAGATCAAGATGTAGCCAGCACCATGTCTACCTGCATTCATTCTCATCATGATGATAAGAACCTCTGAAACTGTAAGCGAGACATCCCAATTAAATGTTTTCCTTATAGGAGTTATGAAAGTCATGGTGTCTCTTCACAGCAATAGAAACTCTAAGACATATCCTTTACATCTTACACTTAAACTGGCATCTTTTGTTCATGTTCATTCATATTTAAATGAAAAAAATGATCATCTGGAATCAAAATCTAATAAAGGAATGGACAAAGTTCTTTGATTTATTCACAAATAAGCAGCATATTGAAATTTCTTTTGGAAAAGAGTAACACTTAGGGGACAAGATAGATTCTACAAAGTATTTAGAGAATTTCTGCAGAGAAGGTAACAAATGTGTGCTGTGTTATGTTAGATTTCCATTTATAGTTGTGCTTTGGAAAACGTGAGAAAGCATTCAAGCCTGGGGGCCATGATCAGCGACCTTCCACATTTTTTAAATTAAGGAAAATAAGATGGGATTGTTTGTTTGTTTAGAGTAAGCATAAAGTAACACAGGATTACTACAGAAAGAGATCAATGATCAGAGAAATCCTACTGGACTGGGATGGACATGGAGCTAACTTAAATAAATTCAATAAAATAAAGAAAAATGTACCTTTCACTATAAGGACCACATGTCATTGTTGTTCCTAGAATATTAGGTTGTTACACATCAGAAATTTTCAGGTAGGCTCTTTATTCATCTGTTCATGATTGTCTTCATGCTTAATGCAAAGCTCTTAGTACGAAGAGCACTATAGGATGGACATGAAAAAAATAAAAATATGAAGTCTCAAGAAGGAATAAAAATGAAAATATAAATTTTGTTATTTTTTCTTCTTAAAAGAATAAGATACTCAAGAAGCAGAACAGAAGTGTATAATTTCTCACATTGGAAGTACAGTGTGGGTAAAATAGCAATTCAATTAGAAAAATGCTTAAATACTTTATATTAATCTTTAGAAATTTTATGCACTTTATTTTGGTCATATTTAATCCATTTCTTCTGTATTATTCCAAATCTATTCCTTCCCACTGACCTTTCTTTGCTCTTGCTCTCTCTCTCTGGCTCTCTTGCTCTCTGGCTCTCTAGCTCTCTCACTCTCTGGCTCTCTGGCTCTCTGGCTCTCTGGCTCTCTCTCTGAACCTATCAGGTCTCATATATATTTTTCAGTATGTGAACCTCCACTGGAGCAAGTAGACCTAAAGAAAACTAGTTCTCTGTCTCCCAGCTGCTAAGAAATGCCAATACATCAACAGCTCACTGTATTGAGGGTACTACATGCCCTCCTTCATACACCATTCTGGGACTTTCTCCATCTTGAGCATTGGCAGGTGTTGCACATGTATTACTTTCATTGTGGGTTCATATATGCAATTGCCCTACTTTGTTCATAGAAGAGTATCTTTTGTAATGTTCTTACTGTCTTTCTGCTACCTCTTTTGAAATGACCCCTAAGCTTTGGGAGGAGTAAGTGTGATCTAGATGCCCCACATATAGTTGAGCATTCCACAGTCACTCATTCTCTGGACTTTGAGCAGGTGTGTTAAGAACCATCTACTCCAGAATGAGGCTTCTCTGATGAGGATTGACTGATACATTAATCGATGGCTACAGAGAGAAGTCATCAGGAGTTCATTTAATACTGTGTTCTATTAGAAGAATAATATTAGTAAATTCTTCTGTAGTGCCTATGACATGTCTAGCCACAGGTTTTAGTCTGGATAACTGTGCCAAGTATGGGTTCCTACTTCTGGATCAGGTCTTAATTCAGAATGTAATTTGTTATTTCCATGATATTTGTATCACCATTGTACTAGGGAAGTCATTATTATAGGTTTAAGACAAATTGTTTATATATGTTTTGTTTTCTTTGTACAAAGAGATTCAAAATGCTTAACATAAAGACAGTACAAATTAGGACTACTTTGACATTTATTTCTTACAAAAGTCAGAATGGCTAAGAAAAAAATTATGTCATGGATACAGACAACGGAAATATTTGTCCACTTCTAGTGGGAATAAGCTGTTATAGTCCCTGTGGAAATCACTGTGGATTTACAAAGGTATAAATATGACTCAACTATACCAGTAGTGATTAACTGTGCTGCATAACTGAACAACTTGACACGATCTCATCATTAAGAATGAATACTATATACTGTACTTGCTTGCAAATCTATCAATAATAGACAGTCTGAAACGTTTATAAATGTTGTATATTACAATATTTAAAACAGGTGGGTAGATGTCAGAAAAAAAAGCACCTGAATCAAGAAGTTCATTCCAGTGAATATGATAAAGGCTATAGGCTAGCAATTCAGTGGGTTGGTCATGTTTGTGTATATACATTTTATATTAAATAATTAAATTGATGTCTTTAAGACTCATTATTTAAGTAATTACTCCAAAAGAAACAGTTGAATGGTGCTCAGCACTTCTAGGCCTGGGCAGGTACAGGAGTACATCCACTGCTCCACCCTAGGCCAAGAATCCTGGGAGGACAGAAATCAACCACAAACCCATCTAGTACCTCTGGCACCAGGGTGTTAGGCACCATTATGGTGAGCATGTCCAGGGTGGGGGAATGGGAGAGAGGGAATGGTGAAGCAGTTCATGTGCTAGCGAGAGAGGCAGATCTGAAGAGGCAAGGATAGTAAGGAACAGGGTGATGTAGGTGGCCTACTTGCCACTTGTGATAATGGTAATGTTTGGGCCTGAGCTGCTGCCAAGGGCCATGTCTTGGTCCTTGTCCCTGACGTTACCATGGGGTCTGTGTTGTTGGCTTCTATTACCACTGAGGGCCTTGTGGATACCTGGGGTCTGGACAACCACCTATGACCATGTTAGTGTCTGAGGGCTTTGCCCCCATAGGGGATATACCAATCCAGGAGGCCTGCACTGCCACAAGGACCATGGTGATCTCTTTGTGCTGACTGCTGCCAGGGGCTATGACTGGGTCCAGGGCCAGCTGCAGCCGGGCTTTGAGTTGATGTTTGTGTGTGGCTCCTGTTGCTACTGTAGGCCATGGAGAGGTCCATAATGTCGACCATACCTGAGGCCAAGTTGGTCTTTGAGAGTTGTGGCAGTTTGAAAGTAATTGGCCCCCATTATTAGTATTCTGAATCCCCCTTGGGGACCCACTCCTTGGGGACACACCCAGTGTCCTAACATCATCTTATGTAAAGTCCTTCTTAAGAAAAAAATAATCTCCTCCTACTTCTCTCTCTCTCTCTACTCCCTCTTGCCGGAGGTAGTGCCCACCGCTCCTCTTCTTCCTCCTCCTCCTCCTCCTCCTCCTCCTCCTCCTCCTCCTCCTTCTTCTTCTTCTTCTTCTCTCTCTCTCTCTCTCTCTCTCTCTCTCTTTCCTTCTCCTCTCTCTTTAATAATAAATTTTCAAAGTGAACATGTGTCTGTCTAGTGCAAGTAACTTTCCACTGCAATTTACACTGAGGCCCATAGCTGTGTCTGGATGGTGTGTCTCTTTTACCCACCAGGGCACCTTGGCCCAACCCACTAAGGCCTCCTGTGAGTGCTGTATCATAACACTGGTGCAATATGACTTGGCAGAGGCCTTTCTGGTGTTTTCTCCTGCCTGCAGGCATTCTGAGATGCACTGGAATCTCTGGAACCTTCAACACTCTCTTCATAATTAGTATTTCCTGTACCCCTTCTGGCCATTTTACAAGAGTATGGATTAGTATTGTCTCAATAGTGGTGTCTCAGCTTTCGATCTTGCCCAAAAACACCCAGTACTGGGCACCACATGTCTCAGGCTTCCAGGCTTTCAGCTCCTGTTCCTATCTGATGTCATATGGGACAGCTTACATCCAATCACTCCATGACCCTTAGCTTTTAAATGATGATCCACTGACTACCTTGGGCTAACATTGGTCCTCAGTGACCCTCTGGGGTGCTGGAGATCTGACTGTTGGACAATCTACCTCACTCATGGAAAATGAGTCTCCCTCCAAAGCTCTAGCTTTATAACTTCTGCCAACTGCCCTTGTCCTGTTTGCTCTCCTATCCCTTGGATTCCTTCCTTAGCTCACCCCCTCATGCTTTAGCTCAAACTGTCTCCTACAGTTCTCTCTCTGTCTGCTCCCTGTTTCCCACTCTTCTCCTTTCTCCCACCACCACCACCACAACTGCTTGGAGTGAGCCACACAGAGCCAAGCCCCAACCATCCCCAACCCCCCACCCTCCCAGGCCCCTACCCTCCCCAATCACTGGTCTGTGGGCCTAAATGTTCCAAATAAGTTCATATATTTTAAATTTTGTCCATGGTTTATCTGCTTTAGCAGGTTTCCACTTGGCTGGCAGATACATCCAAGCAGCAGGTGCTGATCGCAACCTGCTACAAACAACCATTAGCTTTGACCTTGCTGAAGGCTGATGTGATGTGGACCAGCCCAGCCAAAAGTAATTTTCCCTGTCTCTGCAGCTTGGTCAGATGACCACATGCTTCTGATCAATACCCCATTGCCTAAATTTCCTTCTTAACTTTCACCTTCTCTGGACCCTGATCATCTGCACCCCTTTTCAGCTTGAAGCATTAATGGAAGATAATACATTGTCCTGTGTCCTTTGCTCCCAAGACAGGGTAAAAGGCTAAGTTAAAGGTAAACACCCTGGCAAAGGGGACAAAATGGCTACCTAATGCCTACTGATATATCAGAAAGATGGACCCAAAGTTGTCCATTGTTAGATTTATTAACTGCAATAGTTCTGCCATAAGATAACACATTTGTCCTTCTTTATGCAGAAGTAAAGAGGTATTATATGACCTTAAAAATATTATTTCTATATAAATCATTCAGGATTATAATCTAGCTGGATTACGGCAATGCTGACCTCTGAACAAGATGCTCCTATGCAGTTTTTGCTGCCAGTACCCAGCCCACACTATGGACAAGCAACAGGATATTGGGGGAATTGATTGTACCCTTTTTTCCTAAACAAAGTAAGGTCTGTCTTACCTATGTCACTCTTCACCAGGAAAAACTCCCACCCTCTGGATATGGCAGCTGAAGATTGATGCTGTTCTGACACTTCTACCTCCAATAATATGGAGAACCAGGTATGATGACTAACTGGTTATGGATTGGTCTCTGTCATTTTTAATAGATTCAGGAGCTTCTTGTTCTGCACTCAGGTATAATTTATCCTCCTCAGATCTCTGAAGCCATTAGAGGACCAGGCTTTGTCTCAACTTCCTTCTCAGTTCTTTTTGTAAAATTCACAGGTCTCATTCTCTTAGAATTAATACTAAGTTTAGACACAATTCACACAGTTCACCTTACTACTAGACTAAAAAAAGAGATAAACTGCTTTGCAATAATTTATCTCAGTATCTCCTGGTGAATTAGATAAAAATGTGCTTTGAGGTTTGTTTATAGGATGGTAGGAAAGCTGCCTCATTTCTGTTCACTTATTTATTCTTCTCAGATCTGATGATGTTTGCCAGTCTTAACATCTCTCTCCCGCAATGCCAAGGTTTCTGTGGACTTTACCGGTCCCAGCATTTAGAGACAAACTAGCATTGGGGAGGACAGGGAATCCTCCCTCCTCCTTCTTCATTCACTCAACCATTTCCATTCAGAAAATTACCCCTGGCTATGGATTTATAGATGTGTTTTATTGGGCTGAAACCAGGCCCTAAAATATGTTCAGACATTCTAACCCAAAGCCATAGCTTTGGTATGACACCAAGAAATAAATCTGTTCCATTTTTTTTTATAGACTCTTGTAGGTTCCTGCACAGATCCACCCATCCTGCCACACTCATGCCAAATCCAGTCCCTCAGAGACCTTCCAGATACACCATCAGCCACTACCCAAACCAAGAACAACAAGGGGCCAAATACCAGCAAGTTTTCTTCACCCACATGCCCACTCAAAAAATCTCTGTTATCCACCAACTTGACACTTTTACAAGATGGTGGCATTTACCACCTCCAGAGAAACAGCAGATTTAATGGCTCCTATACTCCTAAAACACATCATCGCTCAGTTTGGTGTGCTATTTTGCCAAGCTCCAAAGACTTCATTGCTGGTACCACCTCTCCAGGCTCAAGATAGCACCTATCCAGCAACTGGAACCTGGTTTTCCAAGACATCCCAATAAAAGATATATCTGCTCTCATGTCCAACTCATTCATCCTTGCCTCTTTTGTATAACCAGGGCACTCATTCCATTCTTTCTGGCAGTTATCACTTTTCCATGGCTAACCCTGCTCATGAGGCCAATGATAACAATATATATTTTTTCTCCTAGCAACCTGCCTTCTCAGCTCCCTCAAGAAACAGACACCTGAGGACTCCCCAACAGCTAATTGAATGCTTCTTCACTCATACTGCCCACTGTGCATGACCCTGAACTCACTTTTCCCTAACTCAGCAGGAAATGGTCTTGAGAATTTGGTGCCCTCATACCCCACCCCACTTGCTATCCATAACTCACCATTTTTTTTAAAAAAAAAATTAATTTAATTTTACATATCAGCCATGGGTTCTCCTGTCCTCCTGATCTCCCCAACCCCCTGCCCCCATTCCCATCTCCTCCAGGGCAAAGACTCCCCTGGGGATTCAGCTCAACCTGGTAGATTCAGTACAGGCAGGACCAATCCCCTCCATTCAGTCTGAGCAAAGTGTCCCTGTGTAAGCCCAAGGTTCCAAACAGCCAGCTCATGCACTAAGGACAGGTCCGGGTCCCACTGCCTGGGTGCCTCCCAAACTATTCAAGCTATTCAATTGTCTCACTTATGTAGAGGGCCTGATCCAGCTGGGGGATTCACAGCTTTTGGTTCATAATTCATGTGTTTCCATTCGTTTGGCTATGTGTCCCTGTGCTTTTTCCAATCTTGGTTTCAACAATTCACACTCTCACAATCCCTCCTCTTTCTCCACAACTGGACTCCTGGAGCTCCACCTGGGGCCTGGCCGAGGATCTCTGCATCCACTTCCATCCTCCATTGGGTAAGGGTTCTAGCACAATAGTTAGGGTGTTTGGCCATCATAATAAAAAACAGAGGAATGTCAGTATTCTGAGCTTCCCCTTGGGGACCTGCCACTTGGGGACACCCAGTGGCCCCCCTTCCCCCACCTCTTTCTCTCCTCTCCCCTTAATAATAAACGTTCCATGTGGACATGTGTTTGTGTGGTGTAAGTAACTTTCCACCACTCCACACCACAGCCCACCACTGAGTCTACATGACCTGTCTCCCTCACCTATTGAACACCTTGGTCCAACCCACCAAGGCCTCAAGGGTGCCATAACACCCACAATCTCATATGGAGTGGCAGTGGCAGTGTGAGGAGGTGTGGATTTGTCAGAGAGGGAATGGCCATGTTGAAGTAGGTATAGCCATTTTGGAGAAAGTATGTCACTGTGGAGGCAGGCTTTGTGATCTCTCTTGTTCAAGCTTCCTTTAGTGTGACTTTGAGTCAACTTCTTGTTGCTTGCATGCTGCCATGCTCTCCACCATGATACTAGTGGACTGAACTTATGAAACTGTAAGCCAGCCACCCCAATTAAATGTTTTCATTTCTTAAAGGTGCTGTGGTCATGGTGTCTCTTTACAGCAATAAAACCTTAACCAAGACAGAAGTTGGTACCAGGGACTGGGATACTGCTGTGTTAAGCCTGACCATGTTTTTGCTTGGAGTAATATAGATTTTGGGAGTTTGGATTAGGAAAGCAGTGGAATGCTTTCAAGTGATGATTAATGGGCATACTAGTAGAAGCATGGAAGATAATGGTGCTTAATGTGATTTGATGACATGGAGATAAAGAGGTTTCATAACACAAATGTTAGTATGTAGACTAGAGACTGGTCTTCTTATATTTTGGTGAAGAAGTTGGCTGCTTTTTGTCCTTGTCTGAGGAGTCTGCCTGAGGCTAAAGTGAAGAGTTTTGGAATAATTCCATTGGCAGAAGAAATCTCACAATAGCCTACTAGAGACCCTGTCCTGAGATTATTAGTGGTAACTCTAATGAAGATTTATAATGAAAAGAAGCAAACTGAGCAGCATAAATTACAAACTGTAAAATGTAAAGGGAAAGGGAACTCTAAAAAGTGGAATGGAATTAAGTCCTGTGTTTAAGGAGATAAACAGATTAAGAAATAGAGTAAAGGAAGTGGTGACCTCAAGACAAGATCCCACTCAGCTAAGTTTCCATCTTGTGAAAAGGATCCAAAGAAAAGCTTAAGCTGGCTGTGGTGGGGCACACCTTTAAAACCAGCACTGGTAAAGCAGAAGTAGCAGATCTCGGAGTTTGAGACCAGCCTGGTCTAGAGATCCAGGTTCAGGACAGCCAAACATAGGCAGTGAAGGCTCAAAGCTGGTAATGATTTAACTGAATTGGGAAGGGGGGCATGTTCCAGGCCTAGTAAGCAGAAGAACTTGGCATATTCAGCCACATGGTTCTGGCTTTAGAGTTAAGGATAGACGAAATGGTTATGGAATTTGCCTCTAGGCCTAAAGAAAGCCACTGAAGCCAGGCATGTATCAAGGGTTTCCCTGAATGGAGAACTAGTAGAGATATCATTGCGTGAAGGAGTAAAGTCAAAGCCTGTATTGCTTTGGAGATTCCAAGTTGTGAGAGATGTCAAATTCGTTGGATACTTGTAGAGGAGAGCTGCTAATAGGGAGTGGTACCAGCCCAAGAGAAAGAAGTATGTTGCAGTCAACAAATCTGAAGTGCGTTTTAACATCAGATATGGAGGTGCAGAGTTTGGAGTTCGCACAGCTGGTTTTTGGTCTTGCTTTGGTCTAGTATTTCCTCACTATGCTCCTTTCCCTACGTTTTGTAATAGTAATGTATATCCTGTGTCATTATATGATGAAATATGTGATCTTCCTTTTGATTTTGATTTCCTCAAAAGTGATTACAGTTAAGAAATTGCCTGAATCACAGACGAAACTTTGAACTTTGGAATTTAATCATTGTGAAACTGTAATAGATTATGGGGACTTTTGTTCATGTGGGCATAGCCTTGTTGAAATAGGTAGAGCTTTATTCGAGGAAATGTGTCAAAATGGTGGTGGGCTTTTATGTCTTTTTTGCTCAAGCTTTGCTCAATGTGGTTTTTAGTTGACCTCAGCTACAACACCACATCTGACAGCATAGTGCCATGTTCCTCACCATGATAATCTACTAAACCTCTGGAACAATAAGAAAGTCACCCCAATTAAATGTTTTCTTTGCTAAGACTTGCTATGGTCATGGTGTTTCTTCACAGTAAGAAAACCCTAAGACAAGGGACAAACTGTCACCAGTGTCATACAGACCTGACTGACCTATGTTGCCACCCATGGTGTCCTCCAGACCCGAACTGTGGCCTGAGGCCATGTCTGGGTCTGTGGCCCTGCAGCAGTCAGAGTCTGCATTGGTGTGTGAGGCTCCTCTTGCCATCAAAGGCAGTGTGGATGCTGGGATGTTGGTTGCCACCTGTTGCCATGTGAGTGTTCAAGGGTCATGCCGCAGCTGAGTCCATGCTAATCTGAATGACTTGTACTGCTCACTGGGTCCTTGATGGTATCCAGGCCTGAGCTGAGGTCAGATAGCACATTTGGGTCCATGGTCCAACTGCAACTGGATTTTGTGTTGACCACTCATAGCCCACATTGCCATCAAGGGCTGTCAGGATGCCAGGGGTCTGGCCTGCCAACTAGGGCCATGTTTATGTCTGAAGGCTGAGCATCTGAAGGGAATATACAAATCTGAGTGACCTGTGCTGTTTGTCATCCAGGGACATCGTAAGTGTTGTCCAGGCCTGGACCTGCCACAACTGTGCTCTGTGTTGATGTCCATGGCTCCTGTTACTACTCAAAACAGTGAGGATAGGGTCTCCCAGAGTCGGCCCCACCCCTCACTGCTGTAGGCCTGGAGAGAACTTTCCCTGCCCGTTACAAACTGCAGTATTCTGGAGAGTAGGTCCTGCGCCTCGCCTGGGCAGTATATTTGAGCTGTTCCTGTTGATAGGGTGCAGGTAAGCTGGCCTGGAAAACTTGAGAGTGGAAAAGCTAGCTCACCTGTCTGTCACCATGTTGGCATGAATGAGGGAGAGATACCTACCTCACTTCTTGCCCCTTGTCTGATACTGCAGGCAGGAAAAGCTGGTCCTGGGATCACCAGAGTGGGAGAGCTGCACCTGCCCCCATCAGCTGCAGCACTAAGTAGAGCAGGCCCTGCATGCCCCTTGCTAGGCAGCACACTAGGGCTGACCCTGTTGCTGGGGTGCAGGTGAGCCGGTCCTATGGGAGTGAGAGCAGGAGGACTGCCCCACTCTCACCCTCATGTCATGTGGAGGCATGGGTGAGGAAAATATGCTCTCCCCTCTAACACTTGCCACCTTCCTGGGGTCAGGGCATGAGAATGGAAGAACTGGCACTGCCCCTCACCAATTGCGGTAACTGGGAGAGTGGGTACTAAACCTCCCCTGGGCAAAACCACAGAGCTGACTCTGGTGGCATGAGTGCAGGTGAACCAGACCCAAGAGCACGAGAGCAGGAGAACTGGTTCTGCTCCTTGCTGCTTGCTGCGTTGGGTAAGCTAGCTGGGGCAGTGCTCAAGAGCTTTCCTGGGTGGTGATGATGAGGATAAGCTGGTAGGCTGACAAAGCTAGATACCTGCCACGCAGGCCCAAAACCAGGGCTATGAGTTAGCCTACCCCAGTATCCACCTCA
Source organism: Onychomys torridus (assembly GCF_903995425.1). NCBI lineage: Eukaryota > Metazoa > Chordata > Mammalia > Rodentia > Cricetidae > Onychomys > Onychomys torridus. The sequence continues at coordinate 22,767,775 of NC_050460.1, read as the reverse complement.
TCTATGAACTTCGGGAACATGTGAGGGGGCCAGACCTGCAAATCCAAAGCTGCAGGATCTTCATGACACAAAGCAACAAGAGGCTATTTAAGAAGAGTCCCAGTGAGGGCCCAGTCTCAACGGTGTGACAGAGGCAGAGACCTAAAGCCAGACCAGTGAGGGCCTCATGCAATGGACACTTCCAAGTGAGGATGCATGGACTAAAGGGTGTACTAAGTGACTCACTGGCCTACACTACAGCTTCCACGGCAAGATCTTTGCTTGTTTGTTTTGTATGATTTTTGTTTGTTTGGTTTGTTTGTTTTTGTTTTACTTTTAAATTTAGTTTTGTTTTGGGGGGAGGTTGTAAGGGCAGATGAAAGGATGGCAAGATGAGTGAGACTGGGATGCATGATGTGAAATCCACAAAGAATCAATAAAAATTAAAAAAAAAAAAAGAAATAGTGGAATGCAATTCTGGGAAGAATGAAAACAACAAAAACATTGCTGCAATAGGTTTCTTTAGAAAGTTCACTGAGGGTTCTCTTATCTTGAGCTGCCCACCATAGCACAGTAAAAGAGTCCTGCTTGGGGATGTAAAATAGGAGACAATTGATAAACAAGGTATTAAAGATGATTAAGCAAGCAATGGGATAAATGGCTACAGGTAAGGAAATGCCTGAGCACAATAAAGATAAGACTACACGGTGGCTCTAAAGTTAAAGCGTAAATTATATCTGAAAGAGACTTTGAAAACAGAAAAAAAAAAAACTGATGGAGGACAAATGAATAGGAAGAAAGTGTCATCTTACTCATTCACTTTATAATTATGAAAAGACTAGAATTCTAGAAACAATGTGTGGAATATGTGAGTGAGTGCATGTATGAAGCAAAGTCCATATTCCACCTATGGGATATATTGCAAAGCAATTACAAATGAATTAAATTAGTTATATGATATTAAGGAAAAGATTACAAGCTACATACTTGTTATGCATTTTTAAATAATTCCACAGAAATAACAGTTGAGATTATAATAGTCAACTAACTTGCAGAAATAAATATATTCTAAAAAAATACTATTGTCATTCAGTGATGAAATTTGTGGAGATGACCTTACAAATTTGTTAGACAAACTGTCAGTATTAAGAAAAACCTGCTGAGGTCCTAGTTAGTCTGTGGCAGCTAAGTTCAATTGTCAATTTGATGAAATAGAGAATCACTTGGAAGATGTGTCTCTGAACTTATGTGTGAGGAATTATCTTCACTGATATGGGAAGACCAATCTTACCAGTGGGTCAGAACATTCCTAGGGCAAGAGATTCTGGCCTGTGTGAAATGGAGAAAGCAGACTGAGTGCTCTGGTATGTGTTCATTCTGTTCTGTCTCCTTATTGTCGATGCACCATGACCAACTTCTTTGGGTAACTGCTGCTTTGATATATCTTTGATACCTTGATGTTACCTTTCTTTAAATTGTCAGCTTAAATAAAGTTTCTCTGCTAAGCTTCCTTTTTTGGAATATTTTACAACAACAACAGAGAAAGGCAAAAACTTGATGTTTTGTAATTTTTCAGGACATAGCAAACAACATTGCAGAAGGTGCTAGAAATACTGTATTTCAGAAAACTAAGGTGTTTAGTAATAAATAATTGATCCAGAGGCATTATTAATCATTATCTTGACTGAACACAATATATCTTCAGGTGAAATTCCATAAGATATAGATTCCGTGATTTGAAATTATACTTGCACTAAAATATTATTTTATCACCATTAAAATTAATAAAACTAGGCTTAGCTGATTTACAGGGAACTACAGAGAAAACACATTAGCTGAAACAACATGATTCTTTACACAACCAGAGAGCAAACAGGTATTCATCTTGTTTTGAAAGTTTTGGAGATTCATTTTCTTTTCTCATTTTACTACTATATTTTTAGTAATGTAATTAGGCATGATTTAACATCTGAGAGAACTGTCATTCAAGTTCTTTGCCAAAGCACCAGTGCTTGCTTGTCATTTAGCAATCCTTTCATTCATTTTCTTTCCCCTGGAGCTGTTTGCATATTCCACAGGCTCATTTGCTATGCTTACCTTTCTAACTTTTCCTAATTGAATGTAATGAGATGGTTCAGCTCATTCTGTGTATGGTGTGGTCTCTGCAGGCATGCTTTTCAGTGCATTTTAATATACCACAAGAAACCCCCATTACTGCCAGATAACTTTTAGATTAAAATGTAAACATGCCAGTTATTTCCTTACCTTATTGAGAATCCCCGGTGTCATGAAATGAGAATTCTAAGTTTCTAATATGAACCTTGTTAAAACAAACACAATGAACTTTACATCAGAGAAAATAAAACCCCAAATGAGTCTTTTATTTTCTCTTTGTCCATACAGAGCAGCTATGCACAATTTATTATAGTCACTAACTTCAATTTCATATTTTGCCTGCAAAAAAGCAGATAGGGAAATACTCTTTGGAGTATATAAATGAAATTTAACAAAATTAAAAGGAAAGTATAAGAAAGAAAACACTGTCAGACAGTCAGACAGGACTAAGCAAGTATCAGAACTCACAGGTCTGCATAATAAAAATGCAATTAAGCAGTCCAGTGATTGAATTTAAAGTAAGTACAAATTAAGACGTACAGCATCATGCAGGCTTAAAGTAATTTTATGACTAGAAAAGTACAAGTTTTCAAGAGTTCAATTCATTGGAGATGTTTAAACATAATGTTATCTTATGTGTTCCCACAGTCTATGTGGGACATTAGAAGAGTTTCACAGTGAGTAACTAGGGTGTACAGTAAGGTCATGGAAAGAAAGCGGCCCTAATCATACTGAAGAATTACAAAATCACACACACTCACTTGCTGAGGAAGTCTGTTCCCAGTCTTCAAAGGATGTTCTCATTAAACCCCATACATTGATTGATTAATACTCTGTGAGTTTCTCCTCTGGGACTTTAAGTCTTTTGTAGGTAGCACAATCTCTGTAATAATGTTTCAAAAAATGAAGAAGGAATTATATATTTGAAGAAATAATAAATATAAATGTGATATATTTTTTAATCTGCCTAAGCCATGCAGCTTTCTTGATTCAATGGAATTGTCTACAGGAATAAGTGTAAGAAACAACTTCTCTGTTTTCCATGTCATTTCACATCAGGTTTTAATGATAAAGATAAGTTATAACTACTAGTATAATATATTCTAAGATTTTTCTTACAGATCTATTGTGAACAAAAAAATAGCTTTGTTTCCTTTTGAAAATCCCATGCAGTATGTTTTGATCTTATTCACTTCTCAACTCCTCCCAGATCCACACTCACTTTTACAGCATCCAACTTTGAGAGTCTTCTGTTTTCCTCTTCCTCCTCTTCCTTCTCCTCCTTAGTTATAGTCATCAAATCCAATTTCTGTTGCAACTCTTCCTTTCTCAGCCAACAGCTATCAAATGCATGTAGCTCTTTAGCTAGCCTTGGGGTTGCCCCCCCTACCACTATGCTGCAACAATCACAGTGAGTGCATATGTGTAATTACCTCATTGTATCTGGAAATATTGTTTTTCTGACGTTATCCACTACCTTTCAATCATTTTACCCTGTCTTCCTCAATAATTAATAGGTGATGGTTGTGATATATACATTGAGTTTAAGAGTAAACTTCCAATATTTCATGCATTCTGTATTTTGACCAGTTCAGAATTTCTATATTAATAGTCACCTGCTTTGAGAAGAAACTTCCCTGAAGAGCGTTGAGAAAGGAAGTGATGTATTGGTATAGACTTCAGTCATTAAAAGACATTTCAATACTATGACCACTCAGCAGAAAAATAGTATTAAGTTATGCCCTAGGGCTTATTATCTATCTACTATGTCATCACAAAGTCTTGACATCTTTAATAGTTACAGGCATGGGTTCCTTGATTTTTATTTTTAAGACAGTGTCTCATAGGTCCAGTGTCCTACATAGCCAAGCTTCTCTCATAGGTCCAGTGTCCTACATAGCCAAGCTTCCAATCCTCTTACCTCTACATCTACAGTGCTCTAATACAAGGACATACCTAAACACACAGGTAGAAACTGCCTTTCAAATAAAAATTATAAATTAAATGTTAAGCATTTCTTTTTTATTATATTTGTGTTTTAATTTTACACATCAGATATGGGTTCCCCTGTCCTCCCCACTCCTGCCCCTGGCCCCAACTTCCCCCCCATCCTCTCCCCTCCATTCCAATCTCCTACAGGGCCAATACTCCACTAGGGATTCATTTAAACCTGATGGATTCAGTACAGGCAGCAACAGTCCCCTCTTTCCAGGCTGAGCAAAGTGTCCCTGTGTAAGCCCAAGGTTCGAAATAGCCAGCTCATGCACTAAGGACAGGTTCCCATCCCACAGCCTGGATGACTCCCAAAGAGTCAAGCTATTCAATTGTCTCACTTATCCAGAGGGCCTGGTCAAGCTGGGGGCTCCACAGCCTTTGGTTCATAATTCACGTGTTACCATTCCTTTGGTTATATGTCCCTGTGCCTCTCCAATCTTGGTCTCAACAATTCATGCTCTTAAAGTCCCACCTCTTTCTCCACAATTGGACTCCTGAAGCTCCACCTGGGGCCTGGCTGAGGATCTTTGCATCCACTTCCATCAGTTATTGGATGAGAGTTCCAAGACAACTGCTAAGGTGTTTAGTCATCTGATCACCAGACTAGGTCAAATCAGGCCCTCCCTCAAGCACTGACAGTGGTCTACAGAGGATATATCATTGTGGATTTCTGGGGAACTCTCGAGAACTCTGCCTATTCCTGTTCTCATGTGGTCTTCATTTATCATGGTCTGTTATTCCTTGTTCTCCCTTTCTGTTCTTGATCCAGCTGGAATCGCCTGATCCCCTAAGCTTTCGTTCCCTCAAATCTATCCCTTCATTACTCCCACTGTTGTCCAGGTTGTTCATGTAGATCTCATCCATTTCTCTGTCACTGGGTGATCCTTGGGTCTTTCCTAGAGTCCCGTTTTCTAGGTAGCCACCCTGGAGTTGTGTAGTAGTCTAGTCATCTTTGTTTTACATCTAGTATCCTACTATGAGTGAGTACATACCATGTTTGTCATTCTGAGTCTGGGTTACCACACTCAGGATGATTTTCTCTAGATCCATCCATTTGCCTGCAAACCTCACAATGTCATTGTTTTTCTCTGCTGAGTAGTACTCCATTGTGTATATATACCATATTTTCTTTATCCATTCTTCAGTTGAAGGGCATCTAGGTTGTTTCCAGGTTATGGCTATACAAACAATGCTGATATGAACATAGCTGAGCAAATGGCCTTGTGGTATGATTGAGCATTCCTTGGGTATATGCCCAAGAGTGCTAGCTGGGTCTTGGGGGAGATGGAATCCCAATATTCTAAGGAAGCGCCACATTGATTTCCAAAGTGGCTGTACAAGATTGCATTCCCACCAGCAGTAGGGGAGAATTCCCCTTGCTACACATCCTCTCCAGCATAAGCTGTCTTCTGTGTTTTTGATCTTAGCCATTCTGACAGGTATAAGGTGGTATCTCAGAGTCGTTTTGATTTGCATTTCCCGGATAATTAGGGATTTTGAGCAATTCCTTAAATGTCTTTCAGCCATTTGAACTTCCTCTGTGGAGAATTCTCTGTTTAGTTCTATAGCCTGTTTCTTAATTGGACTGTTGTGCATTTTGATGTCTAATTTCTCGAGTTCTTTATATTTTTTGGATATCAGCCCTCTGTCAGATGTGGGGTTGGTGAAGACCTTTTTCCATTCTGAAGGCTGTCACTTTGTCTTGTTGACCGTGTCCTTTGCTCTAAAACAGCTTCTCAGTTTCAGCAGGTCCCATTGATTGATTGTTTCTCTCAGTGTCTGTGCTACTGGTGTTATATTTAGAAAGTGATCTCTGGTGCCAATGTGTTCAAGAGTAATTCCTACATTCTCTTTTTTCAGGTTCAGAGTAACTGGATTTATGTTGAGGTCTTTGATCCACTTGGACTTAAGTTTTGTGCATGGTGACAGATATGGATCTATTTGCAGCCTTCTACACATTGACATCCAGTTATGCCAGCACCATTTGTTGAAGATGCTTTCTTTTTTCCATTGTACATTTTTGGCTTCCTTGTCAAAAATTATATGTTCATAGTTGTGCAGGTTAATGTCAGGGTCTTCAATTTGATTCCATTGGTCCACATGTTGGTTTTTATGCCAGTACCAAGCTGTTTTTATTACAGTAGCTCTTTAATAGAACTTGAGGTAGGGGATTGTGATACCTCCAGAGGTTGTTTTATTGTACAGGTTTCTTTTGGCTATCTTGGGTGTTTTGTTTTTCATATGAAGTTGAGTATTATTCTTTCCAGATCTGGGAAGAATTGTGTTGGTAATTTGATGGAAATTGCATTGAATTTGTAGATTGCTTGTGGTAAGATCACCATTTTTCCTATGTTAATCCTGCCTATCCATGAGCATGGGAGGTCTTTCCATTTTCTGACATCTTCAATTTCTTTTTTCAATGACTTAAAGTTCTTGTCATATAGGTCCTTCATATGCTTAGTTATAGTAAGCCCAAGGTATTTTATATCATTTGTGGCTATTGTAAAGGGTGATGTATCTCTGATTTCCTTCTCAGCCTGTTTGTCTATTGTCTGTAGGAGGGCTACTGATTTTTTTGAGTTGATCTTGTATCCTGCTATGATGCTGAAGGTGTTTATAAGCTGTATCAGTTCCTTGCTTGAATTTTTGGGATCACTCATGTATACTATCATGTCATCTGCAAATAGGGAGAGCTTGAATTCTTCCTTTCCAATTTGTATCCCCTTAATCTCTTTGTGTTATCTTATAGCGCTGGCTAGAACTTCAAGTACTATATTGAATAAGTATGGGGAGAGGGGACAGCCTTGCCTTGTTTCTGATTTTAGTGGTATTGCTTTGAGTTTCTCTCCATTTAACTTGATGTTGGCTGTTGGTTTGCTGTAGATTGCCTTTATTATGTTTAGGTTTGTTCCCTGTATTCCTGATCATTCCAAGTCCTTTATCATGAAGGGGTGTTGGATTTTTCAAATGACTTTTCTGCATCTAGTGAGATGATCATGTGGTTTTTTTCTTTGAGTTTGCTTATATGGTGTATTACATTGACAGAATTTCATATATTGAACCACCCTGGCATCGCTGGGATGAAGCCTACTTGATCATGGTGGACAATTTGTTTTGATGTGTTCTTGGAGTCTGTTTGCCAGAATTTTATTGAGTATTTTTGCTTCAATGTTCATGAGAGAGATCGGTCTGTAGTTCTCTTTCTTTGTTGCATCTTTGTTTGGTTTGGGAATCAGGGTAATTGTAGCCTCATAGAAGGAGTTTGGTAATATTCCTTCTGCTTCTATTGTGTGGATAAATTTAAAGAGTATTGGTATTAAGTCTTCTTTGAAGATCTGGTAGAATTCTGCAATGAAACCATCAGGACAGGGCTTTTTTTGGTTGAGAGACTTTTAATGACTGATTCTATTTCCTTAGGGGTTATTGGACTATTTAAATGGTTTATCTGGTCTTGATTTAACTTTGGTATGTGCTACCTATCCAGAAAATTATCCATTTCTTTTAGATTTTCCAGTTTTGTGGAGTAGAGGTTTTTGAAGTATGACCTGATGATTCTCTGGATTTCCTCATTGTCTGTTGTTATGTTCCCCTTTTCATTTCTGATTTTGTTAATTAGGATTCTCTTTCTCTGTCTTTTGGTTAGATTGGATAAGGGCTTGTCTATCTTGTTGATCTTCTCAAAGATCCAACTCTTTGTTTCATTAATCCTTTGTATTGTTCTCTTTATTTCTATTTTATTGATTTCAGCTCTCAATTTGATAATTTCCTGGCATGTGTTCTTCCTGAGAAACTTTGCTTCTTCCTGTTCAAGGGATTTCAGGTGTGATCCCAAGTCACTAGCATGAGATTTCTCCAGCTTCTTTATGTGGGAATTCAGTGCTATGAATTTCCCTCGTAGCACTGCTTGCATAGTATCCCATAAGTTTGGGTTTGTGGTATATTCATTTTCATTGATCTCTAGGAAGTCTTTAATTTCTTTCTTTATTTCTTCCTTAACCCATTGGTGATTCAGTTGAGCATTATTCAGTTTCCATGAGATTGTAGGATTTCTGTAGTTTTTTCTGTTGTTGAAATCTAACTTTAAACCATGGTGGTCTGATAGAACACAGGAGGTTATTCCAATTGTTTTGTATCTGTTGAGATTTGCTTTGTGGCCAAGTATGTGGTCGATTTTAGAGAAGGTTCCATGGGGTGCTGAGAAGAAGATATATTCTTTTTTGTTTGGGTGGAATGTTCTGTAGATATCGATTACCTCCATTTGAGCCATAACATCAGTTAAGTCCATTATGTCTCTGTTTAGTTTCAATTTGGCCCATCTGTCCAGATGTGAAAGTGGGGTGTTAAAGTCTCCCACTATTAATGTGTGGGGTTTTATATGTGATTTAAGCTTTAGTAGTATTTCTTTTACATATGAGGTTTCCCTTGTGTTTGGGGCATAAATGTTCAGAATTGGAACTTCATCTTGTTGGATCTTTCCTGTGATGAGTATGGAATGTCCTTCTTCATCTCTCTTGATTGATTTAAGTTGGAAGTCTCTTTTGCTGGATTTTACCATGGCTCCACCAGCCTGCTTCTTAAGACCATTTGATTGGAAAGTCTTTTCCCAGCCTTTTATTCTTAGGAGGTGTCTGTCTTTGAAATTGAGGTGTGTTTCTTGTATGCAGCAGAAAGATGGGTCCTGTTTTTGTATCCATTCTGTTAGTCTGTGTCTTTTTATAGGTGAATTAAGTCCATTGATATTAAGGGATAGTAATGACCAGTGATTGTTCGTTCCTGTTATTATTATTATGTAGTTGTTGTTAGTAGTGAGTGTGTGCTTCTCTTCTTTGGGGTTTAGTGCTGTGGTGTTATCTATTGCCTGTGTTTTCATGGGTGTATCTGACTTCCTTAGGTTGGAATTTTCCTTCTAGTACTTTCTGTAGGGCTGGGTTTATGGAAAAGTATTGTTTAAATCTGGTTTTGTCTTGGGAGTTCTTTCTCACTCCATCTATGATGATTGAAGTTTTGCTGGGTATATTAGTCTAGGCTGGCTTCTATGGTCTCTTAGTGTCTGCATTATATTTGTCCAGGTCCTTCTGGCTTTCAAAGTCTCCATTGAGAAATCGGGTGTGTTTTCAAAGTCTCCATTGAGAAATCTGATGGGTTTTCCTTTATAAGTCACTCGGCCTTTTTCCTTTGCTGCCCTTAATAATCTTTCTTTATTCTGTACATTCAGTTGTTTAATTATTATGTGGCAAGGGGACTTTTTTGGGGAGTCTATTCTGTTTGGTGTTCTATAGGCTTCTTGTTCTTTAAGTTGGGAAAGTTTTCTTCTATGATCTTTTTAAATATATTTTCTGTGCCTTTGAGTTGGTATTCTTTTCCTTCTTCTATCCCTATTATTTGTAGGTTTGGTCTTTTCATGGTGTCACAAATTTCTTGGACATTTTGGGTCATGACTTTGTTGGTTTTATTATTTTCTTTGACTGATGAATCTATTTCTTCTACTGTATCTTCAACACTAGAGATCCTCTCTTCCATCTCTTGCATTCTGTTGGTTATACTTGCCTCTGAAGTTCCTCTTTGTTTATTCAGATTTTCTATTTCCAGCATTCCTTCTGCTAGTGTCTTCTTCATTTTTTCTATTTCCCTCTTCAGGTCTTGGACTGTCTCCCTTGCTTTTTCATGATTTTCTTTCAAGGACTTATTGTTTTCTTCTGCTTTATTTGTCCTTTCCTCCAGTTTTTTATAGCGTTCTTCCCATTTTTTGTTTGTCTGTTCCTCCACTTTATTTTTGTTTTCTTCAATATAAGGCTCTAGCCTCTTCATGATGTTACTTATAAGGTTGTTTTCTTTTTCTTCTTCCATTCCATGATGTTCAGCTCTAGCTGTTGGAGACGGTCTAGGTTCTGGTGATGCTGTATTGCTCTTTATTTTGTTGTATGTACTTCTGCCTTGATTTCTGTCCATCTCCTCTTGGGTTTGTTCTTGGTCTTATCAGTGTACTTGGTTCAGAGAGAGCTGACAGATTTAGGGTGCCTCTCTCTGGTCCAGATGATAGCTCTGGTCCAGATGAGAATGCTAGCTGGATAGGAGCTCGGTGGCTGGACTCTGAGTCTCAGGAAGTCCCTGGGGTCTCCTTATGTTGTCCAGATGGGAGCTCCTCTTTTCCAGATGTGAGTTCCTCTGGTCTCTGTTCCAGATGGGAGTTCCAGGGCAGGATGGAAGGTGGGGACTGGTCTCTGATTCCCAGGTAGTGGCTGGGGTCTCCGGCAGATGGGTGTGAGGGCAGTGTGTGGTGACTGCAGTGTCTGCCTGCAGTCTTGGAAAAGGGGAGCCTTCCTGCAGGGCCCACCGATTGGCCGGAACCTGGCGCCAAGTTGGGCAGTTCCTCCCGGGATGGCCTGTGTCTAGTGGTGGGACCCAGGGGCAGTTGCCTCTCTGACTATAACCCCAGGCACTCACCTCTGGTCCAGATGGGAGCCCCCCTTTCAGTTCTAGATACAGCTGGGATCTCCTGCTCCCCTAACCTTTCTTTCCCTCATGACGGAATGTTAAGCATTTCTTAATACTATTTTATTTTGTCAACAATATAAATATTCTTTCAAATGAATTTGAATATCAAAGAAAAAAGTCACGTGCCTTTCCTTTTGAAAATCCACAAAAAAATAAATAATAAAAGAGGTTTACATAGCTGCCAAGTTGAGAAAGTATTTTGCTAAATATCAAAGGTATAGTTGGGGATTTAGCTCAAGGCCCTGGGTTCGATCCTCAGTTTAAAACAAAAAGTGTAGCATGTGTTTGAATGTATGTGTGTGTGTGTGTGTGTGTGTGTGTGTGTGTGTGTGTGTGTGTTTGGGTATATTTGATGATAAGAATTGCATTGAGTTTTAGTTAGGAAAAGCCATGTATATTTTAAGTATGTGTAATGATAAGAATAAAAGGGGTTTCTGAACATCAGAAGGTGATTAAATAGTCACAGTCTTTTTACCTTCTCATTTGGTACACACAGGGCAATTTCTTATTTCAGGAACTTCTTTTGTGTTTAGGATACTCATGGAATAGAGTTGAAACACATGGAGCCTGAATGGGAGGAATCCTTCTCTTTCTAGGCTTCGTCTGTTATGTTATATGCAAAAGAAAAGACCAAACCATTTAAAGAAACATATTTAGTTCAGCAATATCAAAGAATTGGATGCTTAGTACTGAATAGGCACTTGGAGAGATAGTTCCTAACTTGGAGTGAACTAGATCAGTGGATGCTAAGTTTGATTTATAGCAGATGCTTCAATTAATCCAGAATAATTTCAAATGTCTTCTAGATGATCACATCTTTTGAGTGATGTCTTCATACGAATCAGCTTGCAGATTGAGATAAAATAGTAGAAAACTTAAGAATTACATAAAATGTGTAGACTTAAAATTTGTATATATTTTGTTCCCATAAAATGCTATTTATGATACTCTGTAATTTAAATATTTGAATAAGAATGCATAGTAGACTTAGGGATATTTTGAGCAATTTATTTCAGATGACAGGAAATTTGTATTTTTTTTTTGTCAAATTGTGTTGTTTTTTTTTTTTTTTTGAATTTGCAGAAGTGGTTAAAATGCATGTCCCAAAGGTAACCCAATGGAGCTACTATTGCAAAATACTCATCAGTTCCATTTGTTCACTCTTTAACTCTCTTGTTCATAGCTGGTGTATAGCAAGTGGCAGGAAGATAAGCACTGTACTAAGGAAAATTTTATGTTACAAGTACATTAACACATAATGCTATCTTTTGATGTTCTGTCATATGCGTATGTTTTGTTATATCATAGAGTATAGTTTCATCACTCTTGTATTTTACAGCACCTTTTATATTCTTCCTTTTCCTCAATATGAGTCCCAGTTAGAGCATCTTTTGACTTTTGCACTGCATCACTGTGCTCTAACATCTTGGCCTATTTCCAAGTAGCAATTCTTATAGCCCAAGGCTAAAATTTGAGCAATTTTCCTTTGTGTGTACTACATTGGGAAACTAGTTTTCATGCCTGATTGTAGACCCTAACACCTGTGAAGATGGAACTTTCTTGTTTGGTAACTTGAACACATTCTTACCTGCTGAGGCTTCTGTATTAAAATAAATGTTTTATCTTATAACTATTATAGGCAAATTGTTTTTGGGAAGAAAATTCCTTAGAAATAATAAATATAGTATCTGTTTTATTTTTTCAGCCAAATGAGATTATCACTGGATTGCATATATAAAGTTGAATTCTGATTTTATCCTATAAACTCTGCTTATAATTCTATTAATATACTAACATTTAGGCTTCTCTTAAGATGGAGTCAATTTTGAAAAATGCCAATGAAGGATAACAGATATTTTCTTTTCTGACATATCATAGGTGATAATACAGACACTACATTTAGTTGGTCTATGAGATTACATGTAATAATTTTTTTCAGATTTATAAAAACATGCTGGACCAGAGATTACAGATATGATTTTTTTTTTTAATTTTAGCTGAATGGTGAAGAAGTAACAATAATATTTCTCCAGGGATACAATAACAGTATGGATGTTTGAAAAGCCATAGGGAAATTTAAAATAAACATACAATATAAACTTCTCTCTCTCTCTCTCTCTCTCTCTCTCTCTCTCTCTGTGTGTGTGTGTGTGTGTGTGTGTGTGTGTGTTATTATGCTTAACCTCAGACCCATAGTCAATCAATTAATCCCAGTGCCAGACACGGAAAGCCTCTTTTGTAGATGTTCATAAAAGGAGTCCAAAAATCCTTCCCAAACAATGTAGGATACTGCCATTTCCTTCACACCCTCCAAAACCTGAATATACTGCCCTGTTGCTGAAGATATCACACAATTCAGACATGGGACTTAGACGAATCTAGCCAGAATTTACCTGGAAGTTTCTTCCCTAATTACTAGCTTTCATAGTATCTGAGGTGCTATGCAAGCTTCCAAGAGAGAAAAGTATTTCAGAGTCCTAACCATCAGTGCTTCTTATGAACCACATCTTGTCTATGACCAGCATGGCAAGATATCTCCAAGAATTTGATATCAGAACTTGTGACTTTGGGGTAAGCAATAGCATTCTGATTGAACATAATGTGAGAATAATATGGTACTCTAAACCTAACCAAATATCTGTAGCTGGTGAGGTCATCAATCTGAGGGGAAAACTTAGTATAGCCACTATATTAAAGTATTCTAATTCTCAACTACATTCTAAGTATCTGCCCTTTTACCCACACATAAATATAGCTCTTACCTCTCATCAAACACACTTCTTTTTACAGTAGACAGAAATCATTACAAGAATTCTCAACTGGAAAAATGCAGAGAACAGCTGATTATGATGAGAAACAACCATTGCATTTAATGCTCTGGGACATTGTTAAAGAGGTGAGCAAAAGAATGGGAGAGCTCAGGGATCAGGAAATCGAATATGAAATGCTGTGTCATATACATGAAAGGAAAACTGGACCCATAAGTCTTTTTAATATCCTTTTAACTTTTTAAGATTAAAATACAATTATAGTACCTCTCCTTCCCTTTCTTCCCTCCATGCATACCCTTGATCTATTTATAATTCAAGGATTCTTTCTTCTTTAATTGTTCTTACACACACACACACACACACACACACACAATCTATTCAGTGTATTAATGTAACTTGTATGTATTCTTTCAGGGCAGACAATTTGGTGTTGGATATCAAACTTGTGTGCTTATATTTGTCAGTCTTTTCAGCACTTGTGAAAGCTAAACAACATGGTTGTCTGAGCAAACCCAGTATTATAAAACTGATTGAAATGACAAAAAATATTGATAAAATCTCACCAGGTCTTACTACTAGGTGATGAACCATAGAAAATTAGTGGTTGTTGTAACAAAGAGAATCAATCTTTTCTGACAATGGGACCTCTAATAGATTATTCAAACGTAAGTGGTGAATTCTAAACATCTATACACATGGGAAACACTAAATGGACTGTGTATGTGAGTATGTACATGTCCATGATAAGAATAAAGCAGGAGGAGTCATGAACTTGAAATGGAGTGGAACATGTGAGGGAAATAGTGTATGAAATTATTTAAGTATGATATTTGGGTTTGTGGTTATCAAAACAAATTTACAATATGTTTTCATGTAAGTTTCAGAGGTTTTAATAGGAAATTCTAGCCAATATTAAAAACCACTAAAATGACATCAGGCAGTGGCAGCACATGAGTTTAGTCCCGGCACTTGAGAGGTTGAAGTAGGTGGATCTGTGACTTCAAGGCCAGACTGGTCTACAAAGCAAGTTCCAGGACACCTAGGGCTGTTACACAGAGAAACCCTGTTTCTAATATTAAACAACAACAACAAAACACTAAAGTGATTATCTATATTAATACTGATGTCAAACATTTAAGTTAGAAGGATATGTATACAGATTTCAAAGTATTGTTCTCAAGATCCTGTCTAGTACACATTGAGGAAAACATACACATAGATTATTAAGAAAGTGAAAAGAAGAAAAAAGCTAAGAACTCAGAACTAGATTGTCTTTTTCCATGACAAAAAAAAAATTGTAAAAATCCTTCCTTTATAGAAAATGGAAAGCATGAGTGTGTTCTTCCCTAGGCAAAACTATTTCTCTTACTCTAGAGGTTCCTTAGTTTCCTGTAGTTCTTTGTGTAATGTTGAAGCCTAATGAGCTTTTCACACCTCCATGTTACCAAGTCTGTGTTGTCCTTCTTCAGATTATGTTAAAGCAATGAGATCAGCTGGATTTCATATCCCTCATGAAATCTAGACAACTATACACAATGCAGAAATCAATAGAAACTGAAAGTATACATCTATCTCATAGATCCTGTATCTATAGTTCACTGAATGTTGTGGAAGATTTGGTGGGAAGATTATAAGAGACATAATATCAAATATACAAAACATACACATTTACATATGTGTATAACCATAATGATTAAAGAAAAAGAGGCTACCAGCATGGCAGGGAGGTAGAATTTTGCATGAACAAATCCGTTTAGGATATAAGGGAAGGGATAGTGTGACATAATTCTATTTGAATTAAAAATATATGAGAGCAAATATTGTTGTGCCTATTTTTATTTAAGGACAGAATGGAATAAAATCTAGATGCAAATGCACAGTATCATAAACATGCTATAAAATGACAAGGTTTTTATGTTTTTGGGTTAAACAATAATTTTGGAAACTGGGTGGAATTGAGATGTAATAGAGGAATTTTAGCAGAATGAATACATGACGTCTTATTTCCACAATTAGAATAATTTTGAAAGATTTTTAGCTTTTTTACTAACAGTATATTATATTAAAGGTGCTGATGTGACAAAATAAAATGTATCATTTATATGCTCTGGAGATATAAATTAACCATTCTTTCTTGAAAACACTCTTTCCCTCCCTGCGTTGCGCTCCCTAGGGAATGAATAACGAGATGGGATAGATTAAGTAGCAGTTTGTTCTAATATACTAAAGGTTAGTCATATTTTTATCACTACAAAAATAATGAAAAAAATGACCTAAAAGGAATTTAATTTCACCTTGTATTTACAGCATGTGAATTTTTTCTTTATTCTGAATTTTGTGTGCTTGAACAACTTGAGAATCCTTAGAAGAGAAAGTTGTATCTTGAGAGTCTCTTCCCATTAATCAGATTACATGGAGAGAAAGAGAAAGAAAGAGACAGTAAGAGAGACAGAGAGAATAATCTAGATACCACTAGAGATATATTCTTAGATTATTACACAGAATATTGTGTTTGATTTTAAATTATTACAGGCTATTTAGAAAAACGCATCTTACTTTTCTTACCATATATTGGTAAAGTATATCACACTTCTTCAAATGATACAGTCATAAATTTCAGGCTGTTAGAATATATAAAATGTGAGAACAATAATAAAAAACTTTTAGTTACCAATCATATCAATATTTTATTATTAATACCTTTAGTCCTCATGGAATAAATTATTATTTTAGTTTATCTTTCAAGAATTTTACTATTTAAAAACTTGGAAATGTATAAAAGCATCACACTAAAATAAACACAACCCAAAGTCTAAATAACTCAGTGACTTTTATACAGTGAAAATAGCATAGGATATATTTTATGCACTATCATCCCACAAAAAAAAATCATGATATAGTTTCCTTTGCTATGCAGAAATGTTTTATTGTCATGTAGTCCAGTTTCTTGATACATGAGGGTGGTCCCAATGTTGTTGATATTCTGCCCATAAGTTTCTGTTTACCCAAAATTTTAATGAATATCCTCAGTGTTTCCCTTTGCAGGTTTTGTGCTTTGGGTTTTAAATGAAGGTTTTTTAGCCATTTGTTTTTATACTTCAAAAGTTCTAAACTAACTTTGCCAAGGGTAGTTAAAATTCTGCTGCTGATTAATAGTATTTATTCAAAGACCAAATTGACCAAAAAGAAAGACAAATTAGATTACTTCAATAATTTGTACAAGCCAAATTCAGAATTAATTTGGCACTTGGTTAAGGACTCACAAAGCTAAATCTTTTGTAAAAAGAGCAAGGGTAACCATATGTGACAGCATAACTAATCAATTGAAAGTATAAAATGAGATGGATGGGATTACACCCTGCTGATATTGCTCTTTAACACAGAAACACAGCCATTGCTGGGATAATCACAATACTCCAATAAAGTCACTTTGTTTTCTGATCTATCAATGTGATTTAGAATGCACAGACAGTCGTTTTCAAAAACTGCTCTCAATTTTTACTTTTAACTGTTCACAGTATTATTTACTCTTGCCTGACAGACATGACAGAAAGATCATGATTCTTTACTATTACAACACTAAAATTGCGTTTCCCTTCTTTCCTTCTTTCCTTCTTTCCTTCCTTCCTTCCTTCCTTTCCTTCTCTCCCTTCCTTCCTTTTTTCTTTTTTCCTTTTGCTCTCTCTCTCTCTTTCTTTCTTTTTAAGCAGAGGCTCTATGCAAGCAGATTTGTTACTAAAACCTACAGCAGCAGCGACATTGAAAGATGTGATTGCTAACAGTTGAACTTGTCATTCTATGAGAAAGATTAAGTTCCTTGGAAGAGCAGGTGTGGAATTTTTTTTAACCAAAGGAATGACATTTATTTAGTTGTATGTCAAATGATAATAAAGACCTTAAAACTGCTTTGCATAAAGTTTCTATAATGTAGTATTGGTAAACTACTTCACCTTATAATAGACTATATACCACTGATAAAAATTAAATATTAAACTAAAAACTTAAAAATAAAAATCACCCCAATCCACAAGGAGAGACAATGTTACAATAATCAGATCTACTCAATGAAGAGACAGAATTAAGCAAACAATGTCAAAGAGAAAACACTGCATTTTTATAACATCTTTCTTTCTTAAAATAAAGCAGACTTGGAGAATAAACATAAGAAAATTGAGCACAATTAGCAACACACAAAAGATTAAATAATTATGTCACTTCCACTCCTGCTGTAAAAATTCTTGAGATGGCTTAGATATTGCTTGAGTGTGCTTCTTATAGAGTATTGAACTGGAATGACTTTTATAGGACTTCTAAATCTTGATACATGAGGACTGTTTTAAACACAAGACCAAATTTATAATTAACATATATTCACATGAAAAAAAATTATTACTAGGAATATCACTAACTGCAAGTATTAAATAAGTGTTCTAGAGTGGATAACTTGTTCAGTATTTTCATCAGCTCCATTGCTCTCATGTGGCAGGTGTTATTTTCTTGGAAAAATCAGTAGAGATATACTTTAGGTTTTTTCTTTATTGCTATGCCAATATTCCTTTGCCTGTCACCTGCAGGTTTTCATTAGGAAACTCTGAATTTGCATGCTGAGCTGCAACCTAAAATGAGCATTGTAGCACAATGTGCTCAAAGTCTGACATTTTCTCAACAAGGACATGATATTAACCTCCCACACAATATAATAGTTCCACCTAATTTCCCAGAATGAGTTCTTAATTTAATTGGTCATTTGAAGTGCATCTATGTATAAAGGGACTATTGACTTATTTGAAAGGAGGAAACCACTTACAGATTAAAATTGCTAATGTCAAACTGAAATGTAAGAAGGATGTTGATAGACTCAGTGAAGGTTAAAAAGAAAAAAAAATAACTGAAAGCAAATCTGTGGAGTTTGTTGTGAGTGATCATTCCCCACCTTTTACAGGGTTCCTATGAGGAGGGGAGAGGAATAAAAAATATTAGGTAGAATGATAAGCCTAGCTGATGAGAGGAAATACAGAAACATAGGATAGCCTCGGGAGGCTCTGGGTCAATACCCAATTGCCCAGAACTGTACTCAAAATGGCTTTTTATAACAATGCCAAGGGATGAGGCGAAAGACCTTCCTCTTGCTAGTTAAAGCCAAGTGCAGAGTCTTCCAAACACTTGGTACACAGGCCCACAGTCCAATCATCCTTCTTTGCAGCCCTACTGGGAATGTAAGCTCAGATCTCATTAGAAAACCTCTGTGGGCTCCAAGAATTTGTACAAGTAATATATTTTAAGAATACCTTGAGAATCAAAATATATAATTTATAGTAACCTAAGTGTTTGGAAGAACTTTTCAGGAAGAAAATCATGATGTATTTTTACTAAAAGTGGCTGGAAATCTTAAGGGGCTAAACACTCCAAGACAACATGCTCTAGTTGCATCTTCTATGTCTTTAACACAAAGCAAAAATTAAAATACAGGGAAAATAAGAATGAAAACTAATGGAATTACAGGCCTATAGCAAAATTGGTAACATTGTTATGCACTGACTATAATGTAGAGAGAAAAAGTGTGCTCTATGATGTTGGATTTGATTTATAGGTTGAATTTATTTCTATTAAGCTAAAACATATTTTTTCAAGGTTTATGAAGTGACTTTTAGTATAACCTCTCCTTATGTCCTTTTGTAAATACTTGTATTCTGATATAACATATTAACACTACAGTTTTCCCATATCAGCATTACATTTTAGTATAAAATTGTAGGTGGTTTTAAAATTACTGTCCTCAAGTAAGTCAATATATGACAGTACGTATGTATGTATTTATATATCTCATATAGTGAATCTTATGTTAGTTATTTGGGAACAGATGAAAAAATAACAAATCACTATGGCAAGGCACTGACAAGAGATCAAAGAAACAATTCTGTATAGCTTCAGCTTGAACGTACTATGATTGACTATAGAAGCATAGAGGATGTGTTGATTACAGAAGTATGGATGATCAACAAACAGAACACTGAAGAGTCCCCCTGCAAATGTACACAATGCCCTGCACTGAATAGATGGAGTCCCACAACTTGCTAACTTTACTATATGCTGTTATAATTGCTAAGAAAATATGCATCCATGGTTTGGGGATTTAGAGCTCTTGCCTAGCAGCACAAGGCCCTGGGTTCAATCCTCTGTTCAAAAAGAAAAGAAAAGAAAAGAAAATATGCATCCAGGATAGAATTGTGTGCAGCTGTGGTTGGGGAACTGAGGAGAGATCTAGAGTCTCACATTGGTCTAATAACATTTAGCATCCTTTCTTTCTCTAACAAAATATTAATAGGCCAGAATTATATGTAACTGTTTGGTAGAGAAAGGTTAAGAATGAGTGAGTGGTGGAATCTTTGATGAGAATCTATTGACCCTCCCTACTCTCTTTTGATTTGGGGGATGTTAATAGCACCAATTTTAAAAGGGTTTTTTGAGTGTGTACAGCTACATCTACTCTGATGTTGAGAGTACAATGATGACCATGTCATGCTTGTGGGATAGTGTTCCACAACATATATGCAGGAAAGGTAAATCTACATGAATATAGGTTCTTGTTGGACAATAATTTTAAACAAGTAGCCTGTTTTAAAGAAAGACTGTAATTCTCTTTATTTATAAAATAATTTTCCATTAAAGCAATACATTTTTAGAATTGTATAACATTATAATTCATCTTTCATTGCAATGTGACCACTGTTTAATATTCATAATGTAAAGTGTGAGGTATCCACACAGATTGACTATACACATAAATAGCGTGTACCAACAAAGTCAGAGTAACTAGTAATGTCATCTTCTATCAATATTCTTGCCCTCTACTTCTACATAAGATGGATATTTTACCTGCATGTGTATGTACACCATATATATGCAGTGCCAGAAGCCAGAAGGAGATTTGGACCTTCTTTCACTGAGTGACAGACAAATGTGAATCACCATGTTCTCCTGGGAACCAAACCCAGTTCCACTGCAAGATCAAGAAGTCCTCCTAACTGCAGAGCTCTTGAAAGCTCCAGTACTAAAAAATAAATAAAATAAAAAAAAAATAAAAAAAAATCCATGTTGTCAAGGGCTATTCTCCCTACTGCACTAAGAATTCCCTTCCTTTTCCTCCTCTCATTCACAGCACCTGGCAATCACTGTTCTACATTCAGATCAATGTGTTTTCTTCTAAACATGAAATAGAAGTTGTGACTTTTGCCTAGCTTTGTTTAATTGTTACTTTTAATATAATGGTCTCAAATTCCATCTGGTTTTCTTGAAATCCCAGTGCCTCATTACTTGTGGCTTCATGATATTCCATTATTTATATATGTCACATGTCTTGATATATTTATTGATGGATGGGTAATTAGATCCCATCTTACCAATAAATAGTGTTTCATTATCCACCTACATTCAAGCATTGATCCTATGTGTCACTTCTATTTCCTTTGGACATATACCTAGTAGTATGTTAGCAAGATTATGTAGTATACTCATGGTTCATTTTCTGAGGAATCTCAACAATACTTGCAAATGTTTTACTAATTATCACCAACTAATTTTTTATTCCCAATATATTAGAATCCCCTTTTATGTACATGCTTATAGCCATGGGTTATTTTGTCTATTTTAAATTTTAACATTTTTTATATATTGTCTTAGGGTTTCTATAGTTGTGAAGAGACACCATGATTATAGTAACTCTTACAAAGGAAAACATTTAATTGGGACTGGCTTACAATTTTAAATTTTTGTCCTTTGTCATCATAGAGGAGTGTGGCAGCACACAGGTAAGGCCACAGAACATGTGGTGACATGTAGATTAACAGAAATGGGCTGAGTTTAAATGTCAGAAATAGTCAGTGGTAGGCCTGAGCAAATGGCTGAGCAGTTTTAATTAATGTAAGCTTCTGAGTGATTATTTTATAAGTGGCTGCAGGGTCTGTGGGGCTGGGCAGAACCGGAGAAAACTTCAGTTACAGAAGGACACAGTGGTGTGCAGAAGAAGGAGCTGAGAGTTCTATATCTAGATCCCCAGGCAGGAAAAGGTGACTATCATACTGTTCATTGCTTGAATATATATATATATATATATATATATAGTGAGACCTCAAACCCCACTTCCAAAGTGACAGACTCTCTCCAACAAGGTGACAACTATTCCAATAAGGCCACACAGAATAGTGCTATTCATTATGGGCCAGGAATTTAAATGCATGATTCTATAGAGGCCATACCTATTCAAACCACCACATCCCACTGCCTGGCTCCCATAGGCTTATAGCCCAGGCCTAATGCAAAATGCATTTAGTACAGCTTCCAAAGTTTCCATAGTCTACTAGTGTCTCAAACAAATTTAAAAACCTAAAGTTCAATGTCCAGAGATTCACTCAATCTTTTACCTGTAACCTTCCCTAAATTAAAGTCAAAAAGCAAATCACATACTCCCAACATATAATGTCACTGGTGTGGTGATGTTTTATTTGTGCTGAAATGTGGTGATATTTTATTTGTTTGTTAATAAATAAAGTTTGCCTAGAGATCAGAGGACATAGATAGCCAGCCATAAACAAAAGTCAGGCACTGGTAGCGTATGCCCTTAATCTGATAAAATGGCACGCAGAGTCTCTGTGCATTCAAGGACACAGTCAAGTGTGGTGACACACTCCTTTAATCCCAGTACCAACCATAGAGACCTGGAGGTCTATACAGCCAGGCAGTGGTGAGGAAGTGAGGTGGTTGGACTAAGAGCCAATGAGAAGGTGGAACAGCAAGGCAATAAAGGCACAAGTCAGAAAGGAAGAAGGTCCTTCTCTTGGGAAGCTACTGCAGCATGGTGAGCTAAGGTTAGCTGGTGGCTATTCCTATATCTCTAATCTCTAGGGTTTTCGCCTCTTTGTTTCTGATTTAATAAGGCTGTTTAGAAATTCACCTAATACAGGACATACATAGCCATTCCAAAACGGAGTATAGTGAGGAGATACTACACCAAAACAAGACTGAAAACCAGCTGAGAAAACCCCAAACTCTTCATTTCCATGTCTGATGTCAAGGTGCTCCTCAGATCCACAACTCCTTTCCGCTTTGTTGACTACATCATACATGTTTTTTCCCTTTGGGCTGGTTCCACTCCATGTTTGTAGCTTTCTTTGGAAGGTGTTCCATGGCCCTCTCATCATCAAAGTCTTGGAATCTCCAAGGCACCCGAAACTTCAATTTCACAGCTTAACACAATGGACTCTTTAGGCCTCCATGCAGGGACACCCCTGACATATATCTGGCCTTATGGATTTTCCTTGGTCACAAAGGGAGATTCCATTATGCCTTTCTTCTATTCTTAACTCTATAGCTTGAAACATATGGACAACAATGCAAAGTTCTGCTGTTTGCTGGAGCAGGAACATTCCCCTTTGTCAATTTCATATTCAACAGCTTTTTCCCCTTGTTTCCTTCACTGGCTAAGCTTAACTGTCCTGTAACTTGCTCTCTGGACAAGACAGGTCTTGAACTTAAAGATCAGCCTGCATCTGTTTCCTAAGTGCTGGGATTAAAGACCTATACCATAACACCTGGGCCTGAGCTGTTCTTTAATTCCCTTTTTACAAAATTGAAGCTTATCTGAGTGTGATCATGCCATGAGGTCAATATTCCCTTCATTCCATTTCTTAATCTGTTTATCTTCTTGAACACAAGATTTAGCTGCATTCCACTTCCTGGTTCTCCTTTTCTTCTCAATTTGTACATTTTGTAATTTTACTTTCTCAACTTGCTCCTTTTTATTATAAATCTTCATAACAGTCAACACTAGTAACCACACAACAGAGTCTATATTAGACTGTATTGAGATTCCCGTTGCCAATGCAATTTAATCCAAAACTCTTCAGCTTAGCCTCAGGTAGAGTTTTCAGGCAAGAACAAAGATAGGCCGCATTCTTCACTAAAGTATTATAAGAACAATCTCCAGGCAGCATGGTAAAATTCTCTTTGTCTGAAACCTCTAAGCTAGATACCCACCATTCAAATAATTCTCAGCATCTCTGCCTTCTATGCTTCTACTAGTATGCCACATTACGAAGCATTTAAAGCATTCCATTGATTCCCTAAATCAAAGGGCCAAAAACATGGTCAGGGCTATCACAGCAGTACTCCAGTTTTTGGTACCAAATTCTGTCTTAGGTTTTCTACTGTAGTGAAGAGGTACCATGACTACAAACATTCTTATAAAGAAAAACATTTATTTAGGGCTGGTTACAGTTTCAGAGGATTAATTCATTATCATCATGGTAGGACATGGATGTATCCAGTCAGATATGGTACAAGAAAAAGAGCTAGAAGGATACCTTTAGCCTTTTATCAAAATAAACAATATATGTATCATTCTATCTATTCCTATTTGGATTCTCTGATACACACTTGACTTTGGCTAGGTATCGTTTAAAAAACAATGGCAAGTTAATTATCTGAAACTGATATTAGCTAGTATTGAATTTTCTTGCTCTATTTTTCTTTATTGAAAATAGAAAAGTTTTCCTAAAGTATTTACTGGTTATGGTCTCCTTTTCCTCAACTCCTCTGAGATCCTCATCATTGTATGTTGGCTTGATTGTTTTTAGATTATTTTATTGAATTGTTATTTGTTGTTGTTGATTTTTTTTTTTTTTTGCTTTTTTGGATCTTTTATTTTTTTAGGGGGGCCTACCAGCCTGATCCCAAATAAATCACACATGGAGGCTTATTCTTAATATTAAATGTCCAGCCTTAGCTTGGCTTGTTTCTTGTCAGCTTTTCTTAACTTAAATTTTCCTGTCTGTCTTTTGCCTGTGCACTTTTACCTTTCTCTATTTCTGTGTACCTTTCATTACCCTTTACTCTGTGGCTGGCTTTGTACCTGGGTGGCTGGTTCCTGATGTCCTCTACTCCTTGTTCTCTCACTCTTTTTTCTTTTTAACTCCAAGACATCTCCTCCTACTTCTCTCTGCCTATCAATCCTGCCTATCATCTCTTCTGCATACCTATTGGGCATTCAGCTTTTTATTAGCCAATTAAGTGTTTTAGGCAGGCAATTAACACAGCTTCCCAGAGTTACAAAAGCAACAGAAATAAATGCAATAAAAATTTGCATCATTAAAACAAAGATTCCAGAGTAGAAACAAAAGCAACACACCTTCAAATAATATTCTACTACATTTCCCCCTTTTTGTCTAAACAAAAATGAAAGCTTTTAAGTTTAACATAATAAAATTGTATGCAATAAAAATGATTATCAAGTAAAGATTACATTCACAGTATAATGAATTCCAGTTCATTTGCGTCCATAAACTGTCCTAGCTTAGTGAATATAAAATTTTATATATAATTTACTTTCTGTCATATATAAGGAAAACTGCAACTATATCTAGTCTTTAGCTCCAACAAAGGTCCAAGAAAGATGTAATACTATTTGAGTAAACAAAAAGTGCATTGCAAACAACTTCCAAAACTCTAGAAATGGCAGAGATATATGACTGCCTGGACAGTCACCAAAAGTTCCTCTGCATCTTTGGGGAATCTATCTTCAGCCTACAGGTCTAGAGTATCTGGCAGACTTTTCAGTGAAGTAGGAAATTTGAAAGTCATTCCCAGTTATATTGGCAAAGTTTGTCAGTCACTTTCCTTTGTGCCCTGCAGAATATATGGCAGTTTCTTTTTCTTTCTTTCTTTTTCTTTTTGCACCATCCTCTAAAATTTATTTCAAATTACTACTGTTTCTCAAAATTGTTTTCTATCCCATGTTTATGAAGGAACTGTTTTGTTCACTGGTCTTCTCTCTTCCCCATCACATATAACACGGTATGTTTTAGATAACCAGTAACAATTTAAATGAATTAGAATCACTTGAATGATTGAATGATTATAAAATGAAAAAAGTCTCCAGGGAGGCTACCTAGAAAATGAGACCATAGGAAAGACACAGGGATTGCCCAATGACAGAGAAATGGATGAGATCTACATGAAATACCTGGACAACAGTGGGAGTAATGAGGGCAAGGTTCAAGGGAAAGAAAGCTTGGGGAGCAGGAGATACCAGGTGGATCAAGAACAGAAAGGGAGAACAAGGAATAACAGACCATGATAAATGAAGACCACATGAGAACAGGAAGAAGCAAAGTGCTAGAGAGGT
The DNA here is from genome assembly GCF_903995425.1 of Onychomys torridus. Lineage (NCBI taxonomy): Eukaryota > Metazoa > Chordata > Mammalia > Rodentia > Cricetidae > Onychomys > Onychomys torridus. The sequence continues at coordinate 22,742,242 of NC_050460.1, read as the reverse complement.
CCCCAGAAATCCACAATGATACATCCACTGTAGACTGCTGGCAATGGTCGAGAGAAAGCCTGATCTGACCTTGTCTGGTGATCAGATGGCCAAACACCCTAACTGTCCTGCTGGAACTCTCATCCAATAACTGATGGAAGTGGATGCAGAGATCCTTGGCCAGGCCCCAGGTGGAGCTCCAGGAGTCCAGTTGTCGAGAAAGAAGAGGGACTGTAAGGGCAGTTTCTTCTGTGAAGAAAAAAGCCTGAAGGACCATCCTGGCTTGTTTTGGCAAAGTTTAGTGATCACTTTCCTGTGGGTCCTGTATGTCCAGTTGTACAACATACTATTAAGCATTAAGGCTAGATAAACTTCTTGCCCAAATGGCTATCCTTGACACATTAAATGCAAACTCCAAAAGAAAGTTTCTTTGATGCTCATCATCTCTTAAATAGATTGCTGCTGCCAAAAACAGATGTGTCTCATTGTTATGAAAAAAATCGTAAGGTAACAAAACATTTTAAATGCTATATTCTAATAAGCATTTGAAATATTTGAAGATTCTTTATCTATCTAAAATATTTCTCTGTATGACCTAGAAAACATATCTAACATATGCACAAATTTGATTATTATAGATGACTAACTACTAACCTATTTTTCTTGATTATCCTATGCAGTTTATAATAATAGCTTTTAAAAACTATAACCATACCTTATATTTTAAATACACTACATAGGTACAATGCCTTAAACAAGAAAGAAAGCATGTTACAATATGTTATAACAAAAATAACCTTAAACTTGTATCAATGTACAAAAATCCTTTAAACAGGAATAGAAATACACACATAGTGTGTTGTAACAAAAAATTATCTTGAATTTGTATCAATATACAAAAGTCCTTTAAACAAGAGTAGAAACATATATACAGTGTAACAAAAATAGCTTTAAATTGAAATCAATATAGTATATTACCCAAAATGATAACAAATATCCATAACCTACAAAATAAGCAAAAGCCTCCCACAATGCAGATCTTGGGACTGCGGACATCTGACTGTAGATACAAAAGCAAAATTTCGTCCCCAAAATATTTTTAGTTTCCATTTGACAAATGCGTTTTTTGACTTTTTAAAAGTTAAGACATTCCTAAAGTATATAGACAGGTTTATTTCAACAGTCCCTCTTTCAATTTCAGGTCTGTTAGCAGCTGTTGTTTCCTTAGCAACATTAAAAAAATTCAAAGTCAACAAAATACTATATAGGATCCAGACTCCCTGTGTATTTCCAATCATATATGGCTTTTATCTTTTATATTGCTTTTACTCTCTCTCTGAAAACTTTACTCTTTCTAAACTATTTCTTTCTATGACTGGCTATACCCCTTTTCTTTTCTTCTTAAGCTTACACACATTGTATGACACACTGGAAATCTGTTGAGAATTATTTTTCCATGTGTACCTTTTTATGGCATATCTTTTAGTGTTTTCTAAATGTGTGAGCAAACTTTAAACTTCTAAGCTACATCTGTATCCTCCCCACATGACTCTTGGCTGGCTCTGCCCTCTTCACAGGTCATGAAAGCCAAGACTAAACCCATGGCCCTGTCAGAGGTAGGTAACCAAGAACAACATTTAACCTTCCTAGAGCTCTATAATTCCAATGATTGCACTGTGATAGGCATTTTTCCTTTTATTTCTTCTTCTTTGCTTTTTTGTTTCATTTTCCTGTTTAACATACCAGCTTTTCAAGGGCTCTCTAGCAGGTAGAAATATTTAAAGGAGCTGTATCCCCCCTTTTATTTATTTTTTAAATTTTTTCTTAGGCACTGTGGAAATTCAAGACCCATGTTGAGTTCCAAAAAATGTTGTTGTTTGCCTTTTGACTCTTTAACTCTTCAGGGTCTCACCACCCAGTAACCCAGCTGCACAACCAGATGTGGAGTAAGAAAGGAAGGAAAGGTATACAGAAATAGAAAAATGTAAAAGCCCAGAGGAAAAAGATAAATGGGATAATTTAAGTTAAGAGAACAGGGCTAGAGACAAGTCAAGCTGGGCATTTATAATCAAGAATAAGCCTCAGCGTGTGATTTATTCGGTAGCTGGTGGCACACCCCCAAAAGAGTTAAAGAGTGAAGAGTAAATAAACAACCAACACCAATTATTTTTTTAGATTCTTGTTTGTAATTTTATGAAAGAGAGACAGAAATCGTGTGAATTCAGATGGAATAGGAGGTGGGGATAGTCTATGATTTTAAAATACGTATCAGATTGTTCATGTAGATCTCATCCATTTCTCTGTCATTGGGTGATCCCTGGGTCTTTCTTAGGGTCCTGTTTTCTAGGTAGCCTCCCTAGAGTTGTGAGTAGCAGTCTAGTCATCTTTGTTTTATATCTAGTATCCTCCTATGAGTGAGTACATACCATGTTTGTCTTTCTGAGTCTGGGTTACCTCACTCCAGATGCTTTTTTCTAGATCCATCCATTTGTCTGCAAACCTCATGATGTCATTGTTTTTCTCTGCTGAGTAGTACTCCATTGTGTACATGTACCATATTTTCTTTATCCATTCTTCAGTTGAAGGGCATCTAGGTTGTTTCCAGGTTCTGGCTATTACAAACAATGCTGATATGAACATAGCTGAGCAAATGCCCTTGTGGTATGATTGAGCATTCCTTCGGTATATGTCCAAGGGTTATGGTATAGCTGGGACGGAGAGTGGGTGTAATGAAGGGCAAGGTTCGAGGGAAAGAAGGCTTAGGGGAGCAGGAGATCCCAGATGGATCAAGAACAGAAAGGGAGAACAAGGAATAAGAGACCATGATAAATGAAGACAACATGAGAATAGAAAGAAGCAAAGTGCTAGAGAGGTCCCCAGAAATCCACAATGATACATCCACTGTAGACTGCTGGCAATGGTCGAGAGAAAGCCTGATCTGACCTAGTCTGGCAATCAGATGGCCAAACACCCTAATGTTCGTGCTGGAACTCTCATCCAATAACTGATGGAAGTGGATGCAGAGATCCTCAGCCAGGCCCCAGGTGGAGCTCCAGGAGTCCAATTGTTGAGAAAGAGGAGGGACTGTAAGGGTGTGAATTGTTGTGACCAAGATTGCAAAAAGCACAGGGCCAAACGGCCAAACGAATGGAAACATATTAATTATGAACCAAAAGCTGTGGAGCCGCCAACTGGATCAGGACCTCTGAATAAGTGAGACAATTGAATAGCTTTAACTGTTTGGGAGGCACCCAAGCAGTGGGACCCAGACCTGTCCCTAGTGCATGAGCTGGCTGTTTGGAACCTGGGGCATATGTGGGAACACTTTGCTCAGCCTGGAAGGAGGGGACTGTACCTGCCTGTACTGAATCTACCAAGGTTGAGCTGAATCCCCAGGGGAGTCTTTGCCCTGGAGGAGATGGGAATGGAGGGGAGGGCCTGGGGGAAAGGTTGGAGCAGGGGTGGGAGTGGGGAGGACAGGGGAACCCATGGCTGATATCTAAAGTTAAAACACAAATATAATATAAATGTATAAATGAACAACAGAGAAAAAGAAAAATATGTATCAGAATTTAAAATAGTCCTTTCATATATAATATTTTTCATTTTAAAAGAAAGGATTATATATAATATTGTATAAAAGGATAAAACATTTTGTTTAATTTTATTTATATTTTAATTAAATATAAAATGAAATTAGGGGTAATCCTGGGGATGAGGTGTAAACAAGATAAAATATTCCAAGGATAATCTCTTGTCAACATTGGGCATCACTTTAATATTTTTACATATGTTGCCTGCTAATATGATATATGCAACAATTAGAAGAGTAACAATATACCAATGGTTATAATCTTTCTTAAGCCATAGAACATTCCTGAGCCTCATTTTCTTAATCTGTAAAAACAATTATCATAACAGACTTAAAATATTTATGGCATTTATAAGAGGATTAAGGAGGACAGGAAGCCTTTATAATCACTAATAAATTTTGCAAAGAAATACTAACAGCACAAATTCAGACTTTAAAAAATAATTGTTATTATCTAGCATCTCTTATATTTAAAAAAATGGATCATAATTTAACTGCGTTAGCCCTGCAAGAAGACAGTCAAAATTGCAAGATCACAGACCCTATTAAATCATCAGTGCTGACTAACAAGAATAGTAATAGCAATAAATAAATGTTTATGTTTGGAACATGTTTTAGTTGGGAAAATAGTTTTATACTTAATAATTTCTATGTGAATTTAAAGCAATTGTTTATAAAAGTCAGAGCATTTTCAAATACTTCAAAAATGATGACAATCACATATAAAAATAAGTGAAATTATGTTCAGTGAAATAAGCTGAGAATTAAAATATTAAGTACTTCATGGCATCATATACATGAGAAATGGGAAAGAATGACACAGAAGCAATGAATGAAATTATTATTTGAGTCTGGGAATGTAAGTGAACTGTAGGGAGATTTCTACTTGAAGATTGCTCAAAGATGGAATTTAGAATCATCTCCACAAATAAATGCGGCCTCATGTTCTTTCATATGTGGATCACAGGGCCAAGTGTGTACTTTATGTTTGAAAAGAGCATATTATGGTTACGAGGATCCAGGAGGAAAACTACGGAGTTTGGTATTTATTTAGTATATGATAGATGTATTATTAAAATATCAATCCATATTCTATTAAAACATAATTAACACATCTTTAAAAGTCAAATAGGGACTGAGGATGAAGCCATGAAAGTATTGGAACTCTTGCCTAGATTGTCCAAGGCCCTGGCTACCAACCGCAATACCCTACTATAACAGAGTCATCTTCCTCCATATATAAATAAATAATTTAATTTAATTAAAAAAATAAAGTCCCGGAATAGTGTTTTCTACCTCTGTTCTTGATCAATAGGCTTAATGGTTCCTTGCCTTGCCTCATCTTTGGATAGTTTTCTTTCTAACTGATTTTTCATTTCACTGATAATTTCAGTTATGAAATCTTTCTCTTATCCTGTGGAATGTAAGTCTTCTGAAGTTTAGCAATGTCTCTTTCAAGAACCTGGAAGTTGAAGCAATGTAATTTCTTAAGAATATAATATGAATAATCACAGACTGTTGCAAGCAAATACAAATATGTGATATATAGATAACATTTTTGGACAGTTTTATTTTTGCAAGAAAATAGGTAGAAATGAATAGAATGAACACTTACAATATATTAGTTTATATTGTTTTAAGGTGCCATAAATTGGTTTGCAGGAAATTTCATCAAATTTGAAGTAATTCTTGATCATATAGCAACCTTCACCAGGAAGCAAATGAGCTGCACACATTGGCTGGGCTAGGGGGACATACTGCTTTCCCCACTGGTCCTGAAGATGTGAGGAATGGGATAGAAGATAGATGGATGAGGGTCTGAGAAGCGTGGTTTGTATATTTTAGACAGGAAGAAATCTAAACCTGAAAATAATATATAAAATAACATAACACAATAGCCAGGTGTCTCATTAAGACAAAATGTATAAAAATGTAAGTTCACTAACCCACACTCAATCTGTATGACGTGGCTTGATAGAGAATTCATGACATCTCCACAAAAGGTTGATAATGCTAATCTCTGAATTGTTTCTATTTGCAAATAAGTGCCTAAAATCAAAATCAAAATATTTTGTAATATTCTCATCTTTGTTAAGCATGAAAATAAAACAATTCATGCAATATATATATATTACTATATGCTATTTCACAACTTGAAATACAATGAAACCACATACACTACTTCGCTAAAATGCAACTTTAATAGGAAGACTTTATGAAGTTTACAGATTAAGTTGTTATTTTACTGTGACAGAAAATTCCATTATATTGTAACCTATAAAATTTGTATCAGAGAAACTTTTCTTTTTGTACTTTACCCAACCAAATACATAAGAAATATGTCTTAAAATTTCAGTGTTTATTCATCTTCATAGACCCAATAAATTATTTTCATAACTGAAAATATGGGTTGAGTTAAAATAAATCAATGTTTTTTTCAGCATATCTTATAATCTTCATATCTATGTGTTTCAAATTAATCCATTGATGTAGCAGTGTTTAGCACCCTTTATTACAGCATAAAATGTAAGCTAAACTTAAATACACCAGGAACTTTGACCTCCCAGTGTCTTTCAAATAGAACAACTGCAACATTAAAACAAGTTCTTGGAAAATGATTTGTGTTAAGTATATGAAGATAATTATCAATGCTGCAGATATTCACAGTAATAAATTAGTCCCATGATACTTAAACAAGTTATAAAAAGCATTATTTTGGGGGTTAAATTCCTTTCAGAATTTGATGACCCACAACAGTAATTTTTGCTGAATTAGTAAGTCAACAATTGTGCAAGTACTCTTTTGCCCCAATGTTGTTTTCATATTACATTTACTTAATAGTAATTAGGAATTACCAACTAATTCATTTATAATTAATGTTGAATAAAAGACTAAAGCTTGCACATAGCCATGTATTCTAGTGTATTTTTGTATCAGTTGTCAATGAGTTAATAACTCATATATTTGGGATGATTATACTCTCCCATATAGAGTAACTCTGTCGTGAAACTCTCAACTGGTCAGAGTGCAGTGACTGGGGAATGCTCAGAGAGGATATCTACATAACACCTCCTCCCCAAGGCTTAGGAGACATCACAAAAGATGAGATATATAATGAAGAGTGAAAACTGAGCAATGATAAATATATAATGTACAATCTGAGGAGAAAAGGATCATCAAGAAGTGGAATAGAGCTAAGCCCGTGTTCAAGGAGAGAAACAGTATGAAATAGAATAAAGGGACTGGTGACTTTAGTACAAGATCCCACCTAGGTAAATTTTGAACTTGTGAAAAGTAATTAAATGATACCTGGATGTGGTGGTATACTCCTTTGATCCCAACACATCAGAAGCAGAGGCAGGCAGATTTCTGAGAAAGCGAGCCTTGTCTACAGATCCAGTTTCAGAACTACCAAGCATAGGCAGTGAAGGAAACGACAGAAAATAGAAAAATGTTGACCATTTAGTTGAGGGGCCATGTATTATGCCTGTGAAAGGACCAGGCAGACACCATAACAGGCTGCTCTGTCGTCTCTCAGAGATCAGGCTTCAATTTCAGCTTCTTAAGACTTGAGCAAGCAGTTTCTGGGAGGGCCAGGAACAAAATACATAGTCCTGGCAGTAGCTCCCTTTCTGAAATTACTCAGCCAATTGTTTACTGTGTGGGACCCCTCACCTACTTAGAGCTAGAATCATGGATCAATCTGAAAGCCTGGAGCACTGAATAAAGTGCCACAGTCAGTAGGTGCAAGGCCAGTCAGTCTCCATGGCAGCTCAAGGACACAGACAGATTCCCAGCTCTAGTTGAGAATTCTGATATCTGCTTACAAAGAAAAGTTTTGTTTTCTCCAATGAAGTCTCACTGGGAAGGCATATTAACCACACTTCAGGGTAAGCACAATGCTCATAAATATTAGGTCAATGCCAAATTATAATATAATTACAACTTTTGTCTTTCATATTTTCCATCCAAACTATCCTTTATACCTCTACCCACTCTCCTGCAAGCCCATGCATTTGTTTTTATTATTATATTATTTCATGCATACATGAACACATAACACATAAATTTCTAAATATAACCTGCTCAATTTTTAAAATATTGCTTGCATGTATGATTTCTGGACTGACCATTTGTTACTAGTCAAGTAATTCTTGTACACAGCCTTTGGGAGTTCTGCCTCCTCTGTTCTCAGTTTTCCTAAACTACTTACACCTCTTTGTATAGGGTTGAGACCTGGTTGGCATGTTCCTGTGTACTTTGTCATGTCCATTGGTATGTTTCTTTGTCTTCTTGGCTTTTTGCTCTTATACTTTTTTGTGTGAGTGAGGTTTCTTTTTTTGTGTGTGTTAACTGTTATTTTGTTTTGGTTTTAGAGAGTGATTTATGAAAAGGGGTAATGAGTCAGGTGGGCATGATCAGGAAGGATTGGGGATGGGGGTATCTTGATCAGAACATATTGTAAAAAATGTTTTTTAAAATATATATATGAATCATATCCCAACAACACTCCAGGACTCCAGGGCCGATCTTATGATCAAGATCCAAGATAGTGGGCAATGTGAATTAAACTCTGTGTTTTCTCTCTCTCTCTCTCTCTCTCTCTCTCTCTCTCTCTCTCTCTCTCTCTCTCTCTCTCTCTCTCTGTGTGTGTGTGTGTGTGTGTGTGTGTGTGTGTGTGTGTGTGTTTTCTTTCTGTTCTGTTTTGTTTTCAGAGAGAGAGGCCATGAATTTGGGTAGACAGGGTGTCAAGAAATGCTCTGAATGGAATTTTGGGAAAGAATTGAACTTAATAAATATAATTAATATTTTCAATGGAAATTGTAAAATTACAGTGCAAATTTTAGAAAGACTAATCATACATATCAATTACCATTCATTAACTTATGTATCAGTATTTTCAACATTAAGCATGTGTGTGTGTGTGTGTGTGTTTGTGTGTGTACATGTGTGTGTAGTTAAACTGACTTGCTCTTTTGATGTGTACCATGTTGTAATTGTAGAAGCAGTAGTTTCAGGTCCTAGGAAAGATTCATTCTGTGACTAGATCTCTCTCTCTCTCTCTCTCTCTCTCTCTCTCTCTCTCTCTCTCTCCATATATATATATGAAAATATATGTATAGGATACTACTTATATAGCCAAAATATTAAATTGCCCCATGTCCTTCAATATATGAAAAGACAAATATATTGTATAATGCAATAGAGTACTATTCAGCCATAAAGCATCAAATCCTCTCATTTGTTTTTAAATTAGTCAAACAAGATATGCAGTGAAATAAGCCTGACATTGTAAGAAAAGTCACAGGCAGAGCTGGAATTTCTGAAAAGATGGTTCCACAATAGCAGTCACAAGTGGAGAGGGAGGAGGTATATCAACATTGGTGCATTGAGAGCCCCATGGAGACTTCTTGTAACAGTCTTCTGTGTGTATAAGTCACTTTAAGGTAGGGAAGTTTCCACAGATAATTGACATGTGGGTTACCATACTGAGTATGTAAGCTCCATCCTGAATTTTGGAGGCACCACATAGGATTTTGGAATCCTAGATGGGATGAAACACAACAGAAGAAACCTTTTTTTTTTCTTTTTGCCTCACAAACTTGACTGACTCTTCTTTAAGACAGAATTTCACAGGTAGATATATTCTTGCTTGGACTTAAACCTCTTAGCCACTATGGAGCATCTGGGTCTTCATCCAGGGATGGAGACACTGGTACCTCCTGTTTTGAATATTGGACTGAGCAGTAAACATTTTATTTGTTCTTTAGCCTCAGATAGCTATTATGGGGCTTTCCATTCCCATTTGTTTGGGGGAAATATAACTTCTTTCCATAATTATAAATTCATATGTTTGATTCTTTTTCTCTAAAGAACCAAGTCATATTGAGATGAATACTTACAATTATCTAGAATGAGACATGTCCAGAATGGGCAAAATAAATACATAGATGTTTTTCTACATGGTTTCCTAATTCCATGGAATATAGTGAGAGAGGAGAGATAGTGGATAAAATGAAGTAAGATGATTTGAATTGACTATGTGGTTTCTTGTTTGGTATGAAAAATATTGTGAAACTTATTAGAGTTATTACTTTGCTTTTAAGAGGATTCAATGAACTATTAGTTTTGATATTATAGGAATATACATATATGTATATAATAGATTATGAAGTTTAGTAAATAGAATTGAATTTGACATTTAACCAAAGTCTGCATTATGGCCAGGTGGTGGTGGCACACATCTTTAATCACAATACTACGGAGGCAGATGCAGAGGTAGATGGATCTCTGTGAGATTGAGGCCAGCCTGGTCTACAGAGCGAGATTCAGACAGGCACCAAAACTACACAGGGAAACCCTGTCTTGAAAACCAAACACCCACAACCACACACACATACACAGACACTCACAGACACACACACACACACACACACACACACACACACACACACATGAATGCACACATAGAGTGATAAATCAAGGACAGAAGGAACAAAGGAGGATAAAAGGGAGAGAGCAAAAATTGAATATAGAGATAAATTCATAGTGTTGGTACATGCTGGTGTATTTATTCTATATGAAATTGAATGAGACTATTGAAATATATAAATTAAGCAATATTGAGAGAAAATTATTGGTATACCCCAAATTTAATTGTATTATAAAGAATTGCATTGCAAGAAATAGAAAAAAATGTAGCTTTAAAGAAAATGATGTGTCTCTAAAGCAATCAGTATACTGTTAAGAGATAAAGAGGAAGAGAAAAAAAAATTTCCATTATAGGCAGTAAGATAAAAAAAAAATAAGCATTATAATGAACATGAGTTCATAGAAGTGTTTTGCAAGATTTTCTTTACAATATTCACAGCTAGTGAAGGTCATATTTGAATATTTACATTACATATATGTAAATATATACATGGGATACATATGTGTATTATGTATATATAAATAACATTTCTGTTTTTTCATATATGTGAATCTATGTAACACTCTGTAAACACCCTTAAATTCAAATATTGTAGAGTAGTGACTGTTTTTGTGACTCAAGTTTATAAACTCTTAATCAGCTATCAGAACTAAAAGGATCATGAATTAAAGGTCAGTGTGGGTTACATAGTCAGACATTATCTCAAAAATTGTTCTGGATAGGTTCATTTCTACATGGGACCAGAGCAGAGCCTAAAGAGACCCATGAAACACATAAGAGACTTAGGCTCCTGAGGTCCCTTTCTTAGGTTACACAAACATTATTCAATGCTGGGAAGGAAGAAACTGTTGGGAGAAGCATACTGGGCAAAGAGATCCAACAATGCAGTTTCCTTAGTGAATAACTTTCAGTGATGTGGATGCCTTCATTTCACTCATGATCTTGTAACCAAATTTGATAATTCATTGGTTCACTATCCTGGACTTAGATGGAATAATTTATTTCTTATAACATTAAAACTTCTATCTGGTATGAATAGAAATATTCTTCAAAGAAAAATTCGTATAACAATTTTACCTCCAAAATAATTACATGACATATGAATAAGAAATAAAAATTTTAAGAAATCACATTAGAAAAAATTTTCTTATCTAATTGTATAAATCCCATTCCTTAGGTCAGTATAAAGCACAATAGAAATGTCAATTTTACATAGCTATTATTCTATTGAAGTCAATTTCTAAATAATTAACAAACAGGAAAAACACTAAATCAACCATAGCTGTTAAAAGTTATTTCCCCCAATCTAATATGCAACGTAGAAGGCAAGTAAGAGCAAATTCCACATTTTGGAATCATAAAGCAAAATTTCTGCATATCATCTAGAACAGTTACTCCACAATGTATAGCAGTATAATAGTATAATGGCAAACATAAAAATAATAATAATAATGATAATAATTTTTCAAATACTTTAACAGATTTTATTTAAATGTAATTTTACAGTGCACATTAATAGAAATAAATTATTTATTTTCTCTGAAAAAATATATAAATTACTATTTCTATATACTCCATTTTAATACACTGTTAATGATACATACATTGCCATCCCATGTGAAACTAGAGATTATTTCCTTATGATCACTTACATCCTAACTAACAATGACTGTGTCAGGTGCATTAGTAACTTAGCCTCTTGTTCATTTTACAGCATACACCCATTTTATTTTTGTATTAAACATTTTTCAATGTATAATGTCATCATTGGCATTTTGCAAATACAAATGCAAGTCTAAAAGAGAAAAAAATATTATTGACATTTTTATGCAAGATAAATCTTTTAAAATATTTCATATATAAGTTACATGATTTATCACATAAACATCACATCATTAATTATCATTTAGAAATATTTGGTGATCTTCAGTGATATACGTATACATTAACACTAATGTTGGGTGGCCTAAATTTGTATCAAAGCTACCAATTTTTTTATTTAATGGGGTAGACAATAAAATGTATCAACTGGGGGTGGTTCTTTTGCAATTTATTCCATCAAAAGCCTTTATTGACAATTATAGAAGTCATTACAAGAATGTATTTTTTAGATAGTTTTAGCCTTTTTTGGTATAATTAGACTACATTAAGTAGAGAGTATAAAGACTATGTACCTTGTAAAAAACATGGTCATTTTCTTTGAAGATCTTCAAAAGTTATTTTGAAAGGCACTCAACATTATGCTCATTAAAAAGTTAATTCTGATCATTAAGAATTTGTGACATTCATATTAGAACCTTCACTAAAATACCTTAAAATTTTATGTTTCTCACACATTTTACATGAACTACAAATTATCATAGGTAGGTACATAGATAGATGCTTATAGAAGTTGACATCATATGTAGATTTTCAAAATGGATTCTCAAGAGTATATATTTATGCATTCATTTGTGTGTTTAAATATTTTTTAATTCAATTAAAAGTTCATCATTCTACCTATTCCATTTCCTCACACCAGCCCTTCCAATGTACTCTTCCACCAATCTGCCCACCATCCCCTACTTTGATTGTTATTGTTACACACCACCCACACCTATGAATATTTGCCCATATGTATGTATGTATATATATATATATATATATATATATATATATATATATATATATATATATATATATATATATTAGGTAATGTAGAAACTATTTGAATATTCACATGGTTGACTTGGAAAAGCACACACATTTTCTGCAAAGGAAAGGAAGTGGTCAACAATATTTTCTCACACTTCCATAGGTGTCTTTGGTCTTTCATCTCACTTCCTGTTGGACAGATGGAGCTTGTGATGGTAGCATATGGAGCACAGTGTTAAGAATTCACAATACACTCAGACTTGTACGCACTGATGTCCATGTCTAATGCTTTAACAGAGTACACGATTTACACAATTTATTTATGTTATTTTTATGCTTTAGCCTTCTCTTTTATTACAGGAAAATGGACTTGTGATACTGGATGTGCTTAATATATTTATGATATATAAAATATTCAATAATTTTCACTAGCTTTATTGTAATTTATTACATTAATAGTCTTCATTGACAAGTCTAAAAGTTATCACAGTAATGTATTTTTCAAACAATTTTAGCCTTTTGTTGGTACAATTAGAATGAAGAATATACAGAATATATATCTTTTACAAAACGTAATTTGTTTTATTTGAAGATCTTCAAAAGTTATGTGAAAGGCAATCAATATGATTTTCATTTGTATTCGATGTGAAGATTGAAATAAATTGTAATATACAATAAAATAATAATTTAGAATCTATACTATAAATCAGCTTGACTCACAGAGCCCATTGTTGCATATTTTTACATTGACTAATAAAAAGAAACATTTTTAAAGCATGTATGAAGTAGTTTATTAACACTGGGATTTACATGTACTTATAATTTATATTGTTTTGGCAATTTTCACTTGATTTTATTTATAAACTTTATTTCTGAGAAACAAAAGGAAATTGCTTTTCTCTTTTCTTTGTAGTTATCTAATACAATTTATTTGGTTTCTTCTAAGCATAAACACTACTTAACTAAATGTTAGATAATTATGAATGGGAAAAAATCTCATGACTCAAAAGCATTATATTGATCATTGCAGTGTGGTCAGTACATTTTTCTTCTACTTTTTTATGATTGGCTGTGATTTTAATCAAGATGCAAAGACATTTTTATAAAAGTAGACAGAAATGCTCATTTAAAAACTATATGGCATATGAAGATTTATGAATGCATGTGTTAACCCAAAAGGTAGTTTAGGCTGAAATAGATGACACTCAAGTACTTCCTGTTAGAAGTAAGAAAATGTGTTAATTGCATTTAATATAGTTTACTGCACTGTAGTCAACACAGGCCATCTGTCCACAACAGCTGCTTCTTAGTGATTTCTGCAAAACGATTGAGTGTATATATTTTAAGGGCAAGCACAGATGAAATGTGCCAAATCGGCTGCACCAATTTTATGCTACAGAAGTACATGATAAATAAATTTTAAACAATTACACCAGCAAAATTTTATCTAAGCACTAAAGAAACTTTGTTGAAGATCACATATTGAGAAGCCATTTGACAGTGAACTCTAAGTCTGTTGTATAAAGGCAATCAAAATTGATACTTGAATTCCTTTAATTATATGTCAAAAACTGTGAGGATTTTACAAGAATTGAGAATAGTCGAGAAGAAGAGAAGCTAGAAGAAGAGGAAGCAAGCATGTCAAAACATTAAGTAAAATGGTTTTAAGGTACTTTGAAGAACCTAAGCACTAACTGTTTGATATATGACTAAGGATTTGGTGAGTATCTCAGTTCACGGAACACTTTCTAAAGTCATGAAATTGACTTGTTGTCAACTTTATAATTCTGTTTCATGACTATCTAGGAGAACATTTTGTTATTGGAATGCTTCATGGAAGAATTCAAATGGAAAGTGTCATGGTGTTTATATTTGTACCTGGATAACCCTGGAAGTAGGGGGAACATATAGAAAAAAAACTAAAAATAACCATAATTACATGGAAACTCATCAAAAATAGATATGCTTTATCATATGTTAAATTTAGTATAATTCATTTAACTACATTTAGTAGACTTATTCTAAAGAGAAAATGATTCATGTATCACTAAGTTGTCTTACTTTCTGAATAAATTATAATAAATGTATACTTATTAGGTGATCCTTTTGACTTCACATTGATTTTGTTTTAGTGTCTTCTGCTTTGTTATAATTATTATGAGATAATTAATATTTTGGTAAGGTAGTTTTAGGGAAGTGATATAAGTTTAATTTGAGTGAAACCAAAAAAGGATATGGTAAGGAATGATCCAGATATCAAAACTCACAAAAGCTGAATGTTTTCTGTATGTAGGTATTCAGGAAGTAATACAAGGATCTAGAATCTCAAATAATGTTACTTTCTTTGTGTTAATTATATTTTTTGAACCATAATACAATAGGTAAGTACTGGATAATTGATGAATATGCATGTATTTCCAAAGTTTTATGAACAAAATAAAGAATATATTTTGAATGTTTTTTTTAATTTTATAATTAATTTAATTTTACATATCAGCCACGGATTCCTCTGTCCTCTGTGCTTCCACTACCCCTGCCCTCCCCTCAACCTACCCCCCATTTCCACCTCTGATTTTATTCATATTATTGACCCCTTATTTTTATAAAACAATATATTGTTGTTCAAACTATCTAAATTTCATCTTCTTATTTATTCATTACAAATAAAAGAATTAGACATTATTTTCATCCTTGCTTCATTTAATTCAGGGTTACTGAGGAAGATGGGATATACTATGTAAAGTATTTCTGAAATTCTTCCATCTCTGTTCATTAGGGTAAAACTAAAAATTTCTCAGAAACACCAGATTAAATATCAGGAGATATAATAAAATGTTCATGCACATACTCATTCATGTTAAACACTTATTGAACAACTGTAATGTATTCAGTTCTGGAGTTATAAAACTATAGATACATCCATGACTGTCCTCAAGAAGGTTACACAAATACACTCATGAATTGTACATGCATACAAGGAATACTCAATAAAGTTTTATGAAAGCATGCAGTAACTGTCATTCTATGAAACTTGGAAATCGAGAAATCTTCAAACATAAAATGATATTTAAACTGTTTTCTTGGTTAAGAAAACTTACTTTTGGTCAAGCACATAGTAGTCAAGCCATTAATTTGGACAAATAAGGGTTATATTGCTAATTAGGAAAGCTAACCAAAGGCTTAATGGAGTGAATATCATCAGCAATTCAGAAGCTCAGTTTGTTTGAGTGGTGAGGCTAAAGATTATGATACTCATGATTGAGAACATGTGGAGACCGAGAATACAGGGAAGGTTTTTTTTCTTAAATTAAATTTAATTTTTTATTAAGAAAAAAATTTCATTTATTTTACACTCCAATAAAAGATCCCACTCTTTCCTCCTCCCGCCCCCACAACCTCCCCCTCCCAACCCAATCCTCACTCTCACCCACAAGAAGACAAGGCCTACCAGGGGGAGGCACATTCAGGAAAGGCAAGTCCATGCCCTTCTCCCTATCTGAAGGCTACAAGAAGTTCCATCAGAGGTAGTGGACTACACAAAGTGCACTCATGCACCAGATGGATTCTGATCCTATAGCCAGGTGTCCTCCCAAGCAGATCAAGCTACACAACTGTTTCACCATGCAGAAGGCCTAGTCGAGTCCCATGTAGGCTCCACAGCCATTGATCCACTTTCATGAGATCCCTCTAGTTTGGTATGGTCATCCCTTCATGTTTCCCTATCATGATCGTGATGCACTTGCTCATACAATCTCTCTTCTCTCTCTCTGATTAGATTCTTGGAGCTCTGTCTAGTGTTTGGTTGTGGATCTCTGCATACATTTCCAGCAATCATTGAAGAAAATTTCTGTGATGATAGTTAGGGTATTCACTGGTCTGATTTCTGGGGCAAGTCGGTTCAGTCAAG